>NC_088786.1:17772180-18072180 GCF_949628265.1 Cloeon dipterum
CTCGTTAGTTTTCTCAGGATTATAAATTTTACTCCCGAACTTTGGAGCGTAATTAAATTTAAAGTCTCTCAAACTAGATCGAACATGAATTAATTTATCTTTATATTCATTATGCTTCCTTTGGCAACTGCTTTTATTGGCAATCATCCTACTGCATGGCCGCTAAAGGAATCTGGCGGGAAATTATTGTATATTTTTTTATTTGTTCTCAGAGACGAGGTTTCCAACGATCGCATTGATTCATAAATCTCGGAAGCTAAATTTTTGTTTTTGAAGATTAAGAATTTGTGATGAGGCATGCTGTGCAGTACGGAAATGTGATACATTTTTTCATTGAAATTAATTCCCTTGAGCGTGATTTATTTTCCTGTCGTAAAAGCAATTTTTAAAAGTAGCCTTGCCACCAGATCATTTAAAAATTTAGTCAGTCTTATTTCCAAGACTTAGCAGCCGCTTTATTTAAAGCACATTGGTGGATATGAAGGAGATAATAAGCTCCAAAGTTGACGTGAGATTTATGTAGAGCTCAAAAGGCTCGTCTGATGGGTGAAAATGGCAGCTTTTGATCCGCGAAAGAAACGCTCCGTTTACCATTCGACGCCTCTATTACCGTCTTCGTATAGCACGTGGGTGGACGGTTCGCCACGGAGAGAAGGCAATACATCACAGGCAAAGACGTTCTCGCAGCCCGCGTAACACCATATCTGGCGCGAGATGACGCCAGCCTCCAGTAATTATCTCTGATAAATGGACGAGCACGAGCTCTCTCTCCTCCACCCACGAGAGCATGTGTGTAAAAATCGCTCACACTCGTCGCAACAGCATGCAAGGTGCTTACGTGCGAGAGGGAGTATCAAAGTGAATTACTGCCTCACCCGCAAGGCCTATTTGCGGTCTCCAAATAATTGAATTAATTGCGTGAAAGGCTGTTTCAGCGAAATGGAGAGCAGCTGATGAAATTTTCGAATGTGCTGTCTAGCGTTCGTTAATGAAGATCATAACTAGCACTCTGCATTGAACTTTATGTGTGCCAGTTTCCCACAACTAATTGAGATAATTGATTTGAAATATATTGTTTTAGCACGAAAGTAAGGGAATTATTTTTTTTAAACTGAATAAATACTGTGGCATACTAATCATCTATTAGAACAAATCAAATGATTTTATTGTTACAACCTACAATTGATTGTAACAGTATGCCTCATGAATTTGTTAAATTAAGGAAGCTCACTATTAAATTTTCTTTGTACTTGAGTGGACTTCACATTGCATCCCGCATTGTGAATTTAGTTTAATTTTTTTATCAATGTTTACCGTCTCGTGGTCATTAATAGGGTATTCGCTAATTTTCGCGCCACGTGTGGAGACCTAGATGATTAATTTGTATTCTAGCCACAGAGGACGGCTTGTAGGTATTGTTTTGCGGTTTGACCGTCAGCTGCTTGGTCGGCCATATTAGTGTTGTTGCATGTGAGCGGGTGGCTTGGATATTTCCCGAGATATTATTATATTCTGCGCTGATACGGTCTCTGCCACCTTGGCGGCAGCTCTAGCTCTAGCACTTTGACATGTGACACGCCGACGTTAACGCTTCTGCTGCAGGAGCAGAATTCTATTTCGCTTTTGCCTCCACCACGTGTTCATATTGCTCTCTTCTCGGATAACTTTCTGCACGCTGCGATAATTGGAACTGACACACTCAGCCCATGCATGCTTCTCGTCCTCTGCCATGTACCTGCATTGCACTGGCTTTTCATGTTGGAGTTTGCAGTTTGATTTGCTTTAAATCGAGTTGCTGGGTAATTGACTGTGTTGCGTTGACGCTGCGTAGACCAAGGAAAAGCAATAGTTTTGTTTAAAACACTCGCTGTGCACAACTTGGATTGCAGCACTTCTATATAATTGCGTCCTACACCTGTTCATTGTGCATTTTTTTTACAAAAATGAAGGTATAAAGCTACATTTAAGCAACGGCACGTGATTAACAATTTCGTAAAGCAAAACTTGTGCCTATTTTCAAGGACATTCACTATCTTGACTATATGCGTCTAGCAAGTAGATAGTGGTGCTCTAGAAATACAGAAATGGCATTGTTCTTCCTGTCAACCTCCCCGAGTTGCATTTCAGTGATTAAGTTATACATGCAATTGATGGTTGCAGCACTCAACATTGCACAGGGGTAGTGCATTCTCATACAATTCCGCAGGTATAGGAAACTTGTGGTTTAAGAAATCCGAGAAGAGCCGGCAAGTTGCCGCAAGCCGGAGTTCCGCAGCAGCGAATTCATTTCCAATTAGTCGGTAGCGCTCAAAGTAAAACGATTAGCTGGCTGAGCAGCCGCGAAAGTTGTTCAGAAGAACTTTGCAACAAATGAATAGCTTATTGAGGCCGAATTAAATTAGCACTAAGGGCGGGTAAAGCCCCGGCACCGGCGGAGCGTCTGCAATAATGCCAATTAAGAGCCACTGCTGCAAGTTCCGTCCGAACGGCTCAGCACTTAATTACTCGCTGCAGCCGCACATTCTTTGTTTCCCGACCTTGGCTAAATTGAGTTTCGTTCGGGGAAGTCAGCAAAAAAGCCACCTGGTTCCTCCGAAATAAAGTCCGAAAGTAGCAACAAGATTTGGGCATTCCATGGGCTTTTTGATTAATTCATGGCCCCTGTCCATTTTTCAGTATACATTCTTAAATTTAAAAAATTTCTAAAACGATTATTAGACATATTATTTGAATTAATAAGAAACCACTCAAAATTTAATTTGATGCAAAATATTTAATAATTTTGCATAGTATTCATATTAATGAACCAGTAATTTTATAAATGCAGGCAAAGCTTCAGAATCGATTCCTCAAGTAGTTTGAAGTGCAAATGGCAACCCTATTTCGCGCACCGCACGCATTAAAAGATAAGAAAAATATTCGTTGGCGTGTGGAGGAAAATGGTGGTGCGCGACGGGAGTCGTCGTTTTCGATTTCATCTGCTCTCCTTTTTATGCGCTTGTTTCCGCGATAAACGCCAAGTTGCACGCGAGCCTTCCCTCCAACTTGGAATCCCCTCAAAAGTCCTCAGCGGCGGGATTAATTGAATTTTTAATTGATATTCACAAAGACGAAGGCAAAGTGTTGATTTATATCAGCGCTAATTGCTCCCCGTCCGCTCGCTCATCTAAAGATTTGCTTTCGATTAAGAATTAAATGGGAGAGAGGGAGGCAGTCGCTTTCAACTCTCCCCCGCGGCGAAAAAATTCTCTTCGAAATCCATCAGGTCTGAATTGAAATTGAGATGGAAACAGCTTAGGTTATTTTTGCGTGCTGACGAGTTCTCTTCAACTTAATGATTACTTACAGGTTGGGATTGATAGATTTTTCTTTCTAAGGAGAAATTTCATATTCTGTTGGATTTGCCATTTCATGCAAATCACCAATCCTGTTAGCATAAATTTCGAAAATAATTCTTATCAAAGATTTTTTCAGTGCTTTCCTGTTACTGCCAGGAGTTATAAAATATATGAAAAAGTGAAAGATTGTTAAAATAAACGAGCAAATGAAAATGAAAGAACACAATAGAGGTAAAATACGAACGCAGCAAATCCAGATGGGGTCCGCATCTGCAACTGTTTGTATGCGTTCAACAAGCGGCAATGGTATATGTATATAGTTTGTGTGTGTGTGTTGGTCGGCTGGGCAGATACTGGAGGCGCGTAATGAAAGGGCTGCTGCGCGCGCCACTAAAGTGATGAATTGTCCTTTGTGAGGCGAAGCGGTGACGAAGATGATTATTACTTCTTGCCTCGCAGCACTTTGAGAGAGAGAGAGAGAGAGAGAGAGAGAGAGAGAGAGAGAGAGAGAGAGAGAGAGAGAGAGAGAGAGAGAGAGAGAGAGAGAGAGAGAGAGAGAGAGAGAGAGAGAGAGAGAGAGAGAGAGAGAGAGAGAGAGAGAGAGAGAGAGAGAGAGAGAGACCAGAAGCAACTTGCAGAAATTGCTTTTTAAACTTAAATTAATTTTAGCGGCCATCTTTCCTCCTCAAATTCATTTCTCACGCAAAAAGAAGCACGATGACAGTGGTAAAGACAGTATTGTAAATCTCTGTGGCTTTCAATTCGCGAAAAAGCATTCCAATTTGCTCTGCTGGGTTTCGTCAAAGAGCCAATTAGTGGATTTTCGGTTTCAGAGATTCTCGCTGGCACTTAATATGCCGAATATTTCCAAGGTGTGTGCTGACAAAGGCTTGGAAAATAAATAAAACGTGCGTTGCAAAATTTAAAAAAGGATTGCTTTTCAACGAGCAAAACGGCCGCGCAAAATCAAACAATTTTTTTCAGTTCTGATCAAAATGTACAAAATTGCCTCGAGGGATCGACAACGTTTTTCTCTTGCTGCTGCCACTCTGCGCTGCAAAATAAATTTTATTCCTGTGCGTCGATCAAATAGGATTGAAAAAAATGAGCCGCTCTGTTATTCCATGCTCTCATCACTTTGAAAATCTGTTTCTCTGAAAGATATCACAATTATGTATATTTGGTGAAATTTTTCTCTTTTTGGAGGATATGGAGAGGTTGAAATGATGAAGACCGATAAATTCAGATTGACGAATTTGTTTTGTGGTTTACAGTTCGATACTTAATCAAATATCAGAACTGAAGTTGTTTACAATAATAAGTTACAAATTCTTTTGCTAACTGACGGTTGGACTCACCCCTTTGAATCGGGTTCTGCACAATTAAACGATTCACGTCAGCACCGTATGGCTGACGGACGAAAACTGAATTCTTATTTTAAAATCATCTTTCTGCTGTTACAATAATGCAAAATTACAATAATTCAAACCGCCGACAATTGTTGGCTTCCAACAAAAAGCAGGACCGCGCTGTTGTACCACTACATGTTATTAAGTTTAACTATAGGAAACAGTTAAGAAGAGAGGTTTTTCTGATTTATGGGAAAAGTTTAATTTCCAAACCATCCGTTAATATCTGTCTGCTGAAATAATGCAAAGTTAAATTTAAATGTCAAGGCTTTAAACTGTTTCACGCAGTTGATAGAATTATTCAAGTCTTTCACAATGATTTCATACAAATAAAGTTGCCACATAAACATCCATATCTGTAGAGTTCGTGGAAAATATTTCAGCTCTGCTACTTCTGCTGCAAATTACATTGCTTTCCTGCGCAACGTCCACCAATAGATTGCATGCACTGCACTTAATTCTCACGTGACACTAAAAAATTGTGAAGTGCAGACGCGAATTCCCAGCGATGAACATTATGCGCAGGCAAGCTGCGGGGACACGGAAGCAATTCATATTGCAGCAGGCGAGATAAGGTGCATGTGAGTGTGTGTTTGTGTGCTGCAATGAGAGCGTTCAAGTACGTTTTCTATTTATCAACCGAACATGCATCACACACACACACACACACACACACACACACACACACACACACACACACACACACACACACACACACACACACACACGTGGTTATAAATCCACTATCTTGCATCACAACTAAAATGAGATATGAATTACAAAATAAATTCCCGTGATAGAAATCACACTCCACTTTTTATCATGAACGAATTGATGTTTTCTTAGGAAAAAAGGGTCGCTTGAAGCGAATTACAATATATCAATGCTTTATTAGACTTTTACATACTCGAGTGCATGCGTGTTTGCACAGGCGGGGTAATACATATTCAGTCGGCTGTGTAAAAATAAATCACGTGTCGTAAAAGGCAGCCATAAAAATCTCGATTTCGCTAATTTCTCGGAACAAATAAGCAGACTAGAATCCTTTCACGTCAGAACAAACGCGCTGCTGTGCCATTTTGCATGTATGGAGTATTTGGCTAATGGAGCGTGTGATATTGATAAGAATGGTTTTCGCACAAGGACGGATTCGGGAAATAATATTGCATATAGAACGCATGCCACGTATACGCACACGTCGCGCCGATACATTGACATGAAAAGCGAGCTCGCGCAGTGCAGACTGCTATTTATTACACGCAGCCAAGCGGCGAGCCTTTCCTCGGCCGCGATTAAAGCGTGCTCTCGCGAGAAGCGACTTGGCCGGGAAACGCGCAGCACTAGCTGATCGATGCGCTTTGCTAGTGTGTGTATCATGTTCTGAATCCCAACTTGAGTCGTTGTTGTCAATGTCCGATTTGATTTACTGTCGGTCTGTTTGTTACTAAATTTGATATATTTTTACTTTGTAGGAATAAACTGTTTCTTTCGTAGTTTTTAGTTTGAATCAAGCAAAAAATGCTACAACAACGTCGGTGACCAATCAGAGAAGCAATATTAGCAGCATTTTTGTAGATTTTCCAATTTATTTTTACATATTTAGTGTACGAAAAAAATCAGCAGTTAATTTAAAATTAAACAGGCTATATACCATTTATTGAGAAAAACTTAATGTTATATTATATTTAATTTTTTCAAGAAGATCTGCCGCTGAAGATATTCAAAATAAACTTCTTGTTGGATGTTTTGAGCACTAAGCGATCGATCATTTTCGCCAAATTGTTTTGATATTTTGCATGTGTATCCGGTGTTCCATAAACAGTCCGCATGAACGAATGAAATACAAAAAACATTTTTCTCTTTTCGGCAGAGTCTGGGCCGTGGCACGGAGCACTCAATATTCGCGCGGCAAGGTCACATTCACACGCTCAAGTTGAACGGCTCACGGTGTGCGCGTTATTGTCACGGAGAAATCCGCCGTTTCATGCCGGTCCCGTCTGCGCCGCACTCCAGCGAGATGAAAAATTCCGGACGCGAAACGGCGCAAAAATTCGTACGCCAAGCTCGAATCGAAGCGCTCGCGGCGCAAAACGCTCTCTCCCGTGAGGGTCGCATGCTTCTTAAGTCACTACAGCCCACTTATCACGCACTCTTGCCGGCATTAACGACTCGTTTTATTGGCCTCCACTCGGCGGGTGCGATGCAGCAGCCTCGCAAACGCTCACGTCGCTCGCAGGCTATGCAACCCGCGTGGCCCAACCACCATTACTCTTTTTTTAACGGACGCAGCCTGCAGGGATTTTGAATCGAAATAAGTAAAACCTTTTATCAGGGCTGCTAATCAATTTAATGAAATTGCGTGAATTGTGTGAAAATTCAATTAATGTGACAAAAATAAATTTAAAGCATTTTTTCCAAAATCTTTTTTGTCTTTTTATTTTGTATGAAGCTATATAAAGCCGTTTTCATAAGGAATTTCTTGTGTGTAGCATTATTATTTGTTGAACCTGCGTGACGAGAATGCCGAAAAGGCGGGCGGAGGAGAGTAATGCATTCACAGAACTGCCGCACCCCCACTGGAAATTATTAATTGCGATACAATCTCAGTGCCATTTTGTAACACATTAAAGGAGCAATTTAATTTAATGCGCACATTGGCCTTGGCTTGGTTCGCATTCGTCGTGTATGCAAATGCAGGGGAAAAATAATCAGGCAGCTGCTGCTGGTGTTAACCGCCGGCACACCGCGAAAATTGCATTCCTCCTTGTTTGCTCAGCAGGCGGGTCTGCAGCCGGCCTGTGATTAATCGCACATTTACACTCCTTCACGTACAGTGAGTAAATTGAATATTCATTGGACCAACACTAAGAACTAACAAAGTTGAATTGCAGATTCAGTGGTTTGTGCAAAAGCTCGGGGGGAGAAAACTCTTGTCCTAACAATTAAAAGTAATTAACGCGTAATGGGTAAATTAATTCTTGAGTTTCCAATTTGCTGTAAATCTGAATGTTTTTATCATAGACATTTACAACATCAGCAAAAAAGTAACTTCCTTTTTAAAAATCCATGTTGCACTTGTTAAAAACTCACTTGAAGGATTCTCTCCAGTTAAATTAATGATGCTTTCGTATTATGTTGTTAAATTTTTACAGTTTATAATTTTTAAGAGTAGAAAAGATCTGGAATCAATGGTGTAAGCCTATGCAGGCAGACGCACTTCAAGATTTCATAATTTTCATGTTGAAAGATCCTGCTCTACTAATTTCGGCTGCAGGTTGCAGCCCTAACTCATGAGCTTCCTTCCCCACCGTAGGGCTGTGGATAACTCATGAATTAGGACTCCAACCTATAGCATAACCATTCTGCAACAATATGGAAAAATAAAAAGCTCACTATACACCGATGAAGCTGAAAAAGGATCAGGAATACTTGCACAAGCTCCGAGATAATTTTTGTTCTCAAAGTTTGTTTTTCTCGATTAATTTTTTTTTGTTGCCTTGTAAAATTGCAACCGTCACAGTAAAATTAAATTCATTTTCAAGGAAGTATTAATCAGGAAACCTGAATTACAATTTAAAATTCAATCAGTAACCATATATTTTTTTACACCTTTGCAATTTTTAAGGCTTTTTTAATCATTTTAATGACCATTTACCTCATACATTTGACCATTGAAAGGGCTTTAAATTCTAGGGCTCATTTGTTAATAGAGTAATAAATTGCGACCTCTTTGAACTGGGAACAAGGACAATATACCAAAGCAGTTACGTCAAAAAAAATATTGGATTTAACGTGCCATGAAGAAATTTTACGAGACAGGAAGGTACGAATAAAAGAGTCTTTTATAAATAGATCCTGTAAATGATCATCCCTGCCTTCATACTTTTTATGGCAGATAAAATAATCAATCTGAAACAAAACTGTCGCGGTTGAAAAGTCACGTAGCAGATGAATCCACTCTCTTTTTACTGTTCTCAATTCACCTCGGTCCAAAACCGCAGTCACAAGACACAAGCACACACGGTCAGGCGGAATGTTCGTCCTCTGGGGCAAATTTCATGTGTTAAGAGAGAAAGAATCAGCTGAGGCCGTGAAAGAGTTACAAAGAGGCAAGGTTTGAAAGCCGGATTCCTTTCAGGCTTTTATGACATTAAAAATACTTTTCCTCTCTATTTTGACCAAATTATTTGGAAGATTTGAACATTTTAATTAATCATTAGCGAAACGGGAAAATTCATTTGCTTTAAAATGTATAATTTCAAATTGTATCTATCGCATTTTTCATTTGCTTATACGAGTTATTTTAATGTCCAGAAATATAATAAAAATAAATTTCGAGGTTCAGTATAGTTATAGTTTATTTTTTTGTGATATCCCGGGGAATGAAATCGAATAATGGATCTACACTCACACTTCCTATAATTTATCGATAAATTTATTAAAAATGTATTAATTTAGCACTCGAAACAAACCTGATGTTTGTGGCAAACTTTTTGACATTGATTCACTTCCCTCGAGGGTGCAAGGGCCGTAAAAGACGGCAACACGTTGGCGTGCGTGTGTATGCGAGTGTCGCGCGCAGCCACGTGAACTCGCTTGGGCAGGTGGAATTCAGTGCGGCTCTTAATCCCGCCGGGCGGCACTCACGTTCAGCCAGCACGGCCCTGCGTTTTTGCCTGCAATATCACGCGGCAGGTATTGCGAGAGAGACGCACACATATACCTTTGACCCTATCACTGCCGTGACGTCACTCGTGGAATAAACCCCGGCCGTCGGTCGCTTCTTCTTGCCTCTGCCGCCGCCGCCCTGTTGCTAGCTGGGCTATGGCTCGAGCGTCGGAATTTTCCATTTTCATGCCGCAAGAGAAGAGTGCTTAAAAGTTTTCCTTTGGACCACCGCGCCGCATGCTCAGCCGCGCGGATACGATGGTGAAATTGGAAATTTGTTTGTGATAACAGGACGTGCGCACAATTAATTGCCAGCGGGTGGATCGGATTTAGATCGGATTTCGGCCAACAAAGGCTTTTACAAACTCGTCCCTTTAAATTGTTTGGTATTGTGGCATTGTTGTGTGCAAACCAATCCCGTGGAGCAAACTTTACTTGAATGGAGAATTCAGACGAGCCAAGCAAAAATTATTCGCCTGTAATCTCTATTTTTTCTCAAAAAGAATATAAGACCTTTTTGGGGCAAATTATTATAAAAAGCCTAAAAAATGTTATAAATAGTAGAGAATGGATTCGAAAAAAGTAGCAGACTCTTACCCTGTTTGTTAGGTTGCTTGTTTGGTTCGCATTTTTAATTCACATCCGTATTAATTTGATATCAAGGAAAATAATTAATGGAACGGAACAGACAGAATAACAAAAAATCCCATTATTTTATAAATTTTCCGGCCTCTTGCCAAAACCTGACTGGAAATCAGGGGTTAGTTTCCTCATCCTTTATCCCCGTAATTAAATCCACCCACGCTTGCATGCTAGAGCATAATTTATTTTTTGCTATGTCAAAGACACGCCTGAGGAATTCTATGAAAAAGTGGCGTTAAAACGTCCAGCGCGGATATTTACAACTGCGTAAAGCCATTAACCCCGTTGGTCGTGTTTGGAAGCAAGTGCGAGTTGGAGCGCAAACAGGTCACTTCTTTATTGCTTACTGGCTGGCTTTGGCTGCTGCAGCCTCCTTTAAGTATTCACCCTTTGAAGCGCCCGGTGCAAATCATGCAGCAGCACACATCTCGCACGTGCTTTCTTTTTCCTTGCACATTTTCCGGTCTCTCGACCCCAACTTTGCAGCCGCGAACGAGTGGGCGTCCACTGCACATCATGCCCCTTGTATTTCTGGTTGAAGCAGTGCACAGAGATTTCGCCGATCCGCCTTCCACAATCAACTTACGCTAGAATGAACACGTTAAAAGTCTTGCATTTTTTCAAAATAATAAATAAATCTGAAAATAATTAATGAAATCCACAAGCTCAAAACAAGGAGAGTGTTTTTAAAGATGACCTAACGCTGTTTTCTTGGTTCAATGAAATAAATCGTTCATGAAAAGGCCAAGAATTGAACATCAACCTAATTCAGGTTCACGTCAAAATATACTAAAAATCATTTTATTTTTCTAAAAATCAACTAAATTTGTAACAAGATAAACTGTTTTGGCCGTTTTTGACAAAAAAATTTATTAATATGTTGTATTAATATGCTTAAGATTTTTGTTCAAAGCTCTAGATTAATATTATTAAATTTGAGCAGAGAGGTTACTCCTGTATTAATTAAAAGCTTTGTTCCTGTATTATAAGAAACATAAAAAATCAAAGAATAAAATTAGTTTGTTTCTTTACTGTATCAGAATTCCTTAAACATGAACCATTAGAAATAATCGAAATTTCGCCTTTCACTGCCTGAATTTGATTTTTCCTTTTCCAAATATCACTAATACCTATCCATCCTGAAATAATCCACGCAGCGCTGGCCATTCGATAATTTTCATAATTTCATCAAGAATCATGTTCAGCCAACAATAATGATGCTTTCAAGAGCACGTAATTCGAAATCATACGTTAACTCGATATCGCTCAGTCACAGGACCCAAATGAACCGAGAATTACGTCACTGCCATTAAAATTTGGCATTCCCAGAATTCCGTCTGGAACTTCGCAAACACGATGATCCCCGTCTATGTAAAACACGATGCATGTATTGTCAAGTGTTGTGGTTTAATTGCTGTTAGTCTGCTGTGAAGTCTAGATCTCGGCTCTCGTGTGTCAAGCATTCGTGATGGGGGACACGTCGACGCTTATTTGCAGCTACTTGCCGCGAGTGGAGTAATTTAAGACCGTTCAGACTCCTAGAGTTTCATGGATATGTATGAAAAACAGACGACAGCAAACATTTGCACCTGCTCCCTTTGAAATTTGATCGGCTAGAAAATGTTTCGAAACATTTTTATAGCACTTGGAACGAAAATCTGGAAACTTATACATGATCAATCATTGCGCAAAATCTAGCAGCGTTTATTCGAGAATGAACCTTACTCCCTAAAGTTATTATATTATTCTGATCTAAATGCTTCAAATTATTATTATTATTTATTATATTAGACACCAACGGTGTACAACACAGAGTACATTATATAACGATATTATTTAACTGCAATTTCTTATATTTAGCAGCTTGAAATAAGGTAGTTGTATTATTTTTACAATTGAGGAAATGATACATGTCTATACCGCTTTCATCGCAGAATTGGCAAACACAATTAGCAGAAACATCTAGATGGAAACGTTTGTCTTTACATAACAGAAAATGATAACCATGGAAAGAGTATCTCGTAAAAACACTTCGATCTTTACAATAGGGTAGCCACCAGTTCTTGTTTGTCATAGCTGGGGTACTGTAAAAATTAGGGTGAATATTTTGTTTTTTATGCATCATATTATCCAAGAATTTAATATAAACAGGTGTGTCCGGCAGGGAGAATTTTGTCTTTAAGTCATTTACAAAATAATCAGTCTCAACTAGATCATATACAAATCTTGATTTCATTCTCTTATCGACACATAAGGCTTTCTTAAAAAATCTAGACTTAGCACATTCAAGATTATTTAAGTCTTTTAAAGTCAAGTATTTCCAGACAGCTTCAATACCATATGAGGCAACAGGAGAAATAGCTAAATCAAATAATTTTTTGGCTGTAACAATAGAACTTTTTGACAAATTTTTAATTTTGCCTGTAGCAAATATTGAGGCTTTAACTCTCTTATCAATATGTTTACTAAAACATACACCTGCAGTTTGGAAAGTGACTCCTAGATAATTAATTGAAGAGCAGAAGGTAATTTTATTCTGTTTTTCCCAGTTCAAATCTACTTTGCTATAACGACCATGACCACCGGCTCTAAATTTCATGACTTGGCATTTCTTTTCGTTTAATTTTAAACATCTTATAGCTAGGTAGTCTGTAATTCTGGGCAGTAAAATGGAAAAATCATTTAAATTTTCACTTAAAAGTACAATATCATCTGCATACAAAATGCATTTAACGCCAGGGAAATCTTTCATAATATCGTTTCAAATTATGCTTCAAATTATAGTCAGTAAAATTCAACATATAAATAAATAAAACACGAGGTCCGAGCGCCACCCTGCACTGAGGTTTTTATTGAAACGCAAGACACGTATCCCTAATGCCGCTGAAAAGGTGCGGAAACTAGCAAGTTGCAAGTACTCCCAGCTCGTTAAGCTATTTGAGCATTTAAAGTCACTTTTAATAAATACACTTTTGAAATCTCTGACATTGGAAAGCCAGTGATAGATCCCCGGCATGCTCAAAGAATGGGACTTAAAAATGCGAGCCAAAGGGGCTGGTCCAATCATTCATATTTTGTTTCTCAGGCTTTTGATTATCTTCCAAAAGTATTGAAAGAGGTGAAGAAAAATTATAATTTTGAAGGTGCATTTCGAATTTTGTCGGAGAAGAGGCGTGTGATGCTTTGGTGCAAAATGAGAGTTCACCATTACTTTTAATGTGTGAGCCGAATCGAGTGTACAAGCACGTTCCTTACTTATTCTCTCGCAATCCGGTCGTAAACATTATCTTGGCGCACGCCAGCGGAGAAGCGAGAGTTTCCACGGTTTGGGCGTAGCGGCGGAAAAGGCATTGCGCAAAACTGCGAACGTATTGAATACCTTGGTCGGTTGGCACCTCATAATCCGTCAGTTTAAAAGCTCTCTCGAGTGATCACAGCACTTTTTATGCTTCAAGGGCGTGAGAAAAATGAACGGCAAATTTAACAGCGCAGCACGAAACTGCGAAACTGCGGCGTGAGCGTTGGCCTTTTGCCGTGCCAGGCGATCGCTTTCATGATGATGGGCTACAATAAGTTTGTTTTCTGTTTTTTCTCTTGGTTTTAGTATCACATCCCTCATGTCTGAAGCTTATTTTGAAATTCATATTAGCGATAAGACAATGGACATAAATATTTGTTAATTTTACTATTAATATTATGCAAGTATTCACTGCATACAAAATTTACTCTACTATGATCATTCAAATTTAAAATCAATCGCTTATGTAATAAATTTGAAATGCCTTCTTAAGAAAGACTAACACCATAAATATCTAATCAAATAAAAAATGGTGTCAAACTTGATGCCGTCAGCGAGGCTGAAAGTTGTGTCTCGCGGTGCATAGACAGTTTATATCGACCTTTTTCGCAGCCCCGGTCGGCAGTTTTCTGACACGAGCGCGCTATTTCCGCGCAGCGCGGTGTTTTACAGTTTTTGGCCGGGGGAGTAAAAAACGCCACCACGGCACCTCCCATAAACATACACACACGGCAAAAGTGAGTGCGAACGAGGGGCTATATTGCCCCGGCCGCGAGAAAAAAAGTGATTCTAAATGCAAATTTTGATACACATGCACACACATAGTCAGCGCGCGCAGCGGCGGTACGAATAAATTGCTCTCGCACGTGAAATATCGCGTCAGCCGAAACTGCGCTCATCGGCTCCATTTTGGCCCATTTCCAGCGCAAGCGGATTCTCATCTTGCTACTGCTCCTTTTAATAAATTTTCAATTTCACGCAGTGTTTAAATTTCGCGAGCTGCTCATTACACCCGCAGAGTGCACATCTTTTGGCAATAACTTCGGCCGATATCTGCATCAGGACTAAATTTTACTCTTGCCAATACGGAATATGCCAATTTTTACGCTAAAACATTACTTTTTTCAAAGAAAGCAAGTCAGAATCTGTCAACAGTTTTTGGACATTAAGTTGTGGAGATATTTTTGACAGCTGAATAATAAATAAATATAATTGGAAGTGTTTCCCATTGAGTTTAATGTAAAAACATGACGCATCCTTCACGTTAATATTGAAATAAATGAAAATATAAAAAAGTGAGAGGTGTGAAAACACAAAAAAAGTCACTTATTCTATTCCATTACAGAACGTTAATCTATCCACGCCGCATGGTCTACGTATAAACAACGGAGGCTTTTGCTTGTGAATTTGCGTTTCCGTCTTCCTTGTGATCGATCTCGTGAGATTCCGCTTTCTCAGCTGCCACGCAATGGTGGGGGTCGCCTGCTTTTCATCGATCTCCAGACGGCCTTGATTTCAATATTGTTACCTAACACTTAAATAGCATTTATTGAAATTCGTCTGCATCCACCACAGAACACGAAATGATTAATATTCCGAATCAAATTAAGAGGCTATCGTTTCTCATAGGCGATTTCCTTATTTATCCAGGCCTGAGGCTCGATTTCCTGTCCGAAAACGGAGGCATTTTTCTTTCTGTTGTTAATATTTTTACGAGAGGCAAATTGAGGCACGGCACGAAACTTTTCTCTCTATATGGGTGTGCTGGGTCTCGGATTTCTGCCCCTGCGTCTTATCACAAAGTTTGACGCGCGCAATGGAGAAGTTTCCTGCACCCCCGCGCCGATGTTTTCGGAACTGTCAAAATTATGGTGGATTAATTACATTAGTGGACAGAGTGGCGATAAATAAACTGCCGACAAAACTCTCCACGACGCGCTGAACCGTGTTTGTAGTGTTTTTCGGGTTTTTCATGCTCGCTCAGAAATAGCAGCAGTTTTATTGATCTCTTCCTCATTGGCTTGTTTCAGATTTTCGTCTCCTGCGTGTTGAGGCAAGGTAAGGAAATGTTAGACACTTCTTGCTTCATTAATGTCGAATTGATTCCACGAATTCATCCAATAAAGAGTGTTGTTGAAAATGGGAATTTTTGCTAGGAGAGGAACAAATAGAGATGAATATTTACATCCTAGACTGGAAAGTTTTCCCTCGATTGAATTTTTCTTGTTCGTGGGAATGAAAGAGAGCCCTTACTCGCTAAAGGGAGCCTTTTCCTGGAAGCAAATTAAAATGGAGTAGCGAAGCCTTCAATATCTAACGTGTGCGTCTTTTTCCCGAATATAAGACCGGTGCGTTTGGCAGGTGATGTGACAGGAATTTTCATATTACAAAATTCCTCGCGTAGCGTGCGCTCATGGCGCCGAGTTTGCTTTTTCCGATTCTTCTCAGCCAAGCAAAATCTGCGGCGACTTGTAATAAAGTCGCCTTTTGCTGCCACTCCCCGACTTTTATTCCGCTCCAGGCAACAGAATGCGCGATTGTATACATTTCTCGTCATCCTGAATTGCGGGAGTGCAGGAAAAGATTTGGGCTGCGGGAAGGAGCGATCGCGGCTTGCGCGGCCTAACACTAATGTGCATTGGCGAATTCGCAGCTCGGGTCAGCGGTCGCGACATTTTGACCTGCCCAAGAACTTTTGGATAATTCGCCCCAGCAGCAGTGTGGTCTCCCTCAAGCGCGGGAACATGCTGCCGGATCGATCGAGGAAAGGCCGCAGCTTGTACAATATTACTTTGCTGCTCTTGAGCTCTATTCAGGCAACCACGTAGAGATAAAACGCATGATCGGACTTTCGCCAAAAGCGGCTTATTTGTGAGTTTTTCATTCATCCCTACCGAAAAATCGAAAATTATTTCAACTTGGTCTACAAACGGAAGACGAATACTTCTTCATGCCGTTGCCGAAATAAAATGGTCCAGGGAAAAAATATAAAAATTTATTGGTTTATAATCAATTTATTTAGGAAATACAAAAAGAAATAAACAGACAAGGTTTTTTTATTTGAATTGATTAAATAAAGCTCTACTCTAGACGGAAAATGGATGGTTAGCTTTTAGTTTAAATTCTATGAAATAAAAAAATCCAATTACACATTTTTGTATGAACAGCGGCTGTTGCGGCCCCACAGGACTCATCAGCGTTACTTTACCTCCAAAACAAAATTCATCACCAGAGTAATAGCTTACCATCCTGAATTAAATTTCCGCGCAGAGTAGAGCCATTCATTCAATCAAATTTGTGTTAGCAAAATATTCAAAGGGTACGAAAATGGCTCTATAATTCAGGGCCTTTTGAAACATTTTCTTAAATCTACCAACTGCAAGTTAACGCAACCTAATAAAAATTGAAGTAGCCAAATTAAAGCTTGATTTAATTAAAATCTAAGAAATATTTAAACTCCATTAAAAGTCGTTCAATTTCTGCATGCGATTTTCCCAGAGTACATTTTTGTTGGAAACTTTTGAAAAAAATTACTCTTCAGAAACATAAAAATATACTCATCAGTCAATTTATCTCGCTGAGCAGATTCCAAAAATTTGAAGTGTCATTGATCCGACCCCTTTTATATAACTTCTGGCATGTTTGCTAAAAATTTACGGAGGCATTATTTATCTAGCCAACTATAATTAAAAGGAACTATTCCTTTGATTAATTGTTATATTGTTAATCGAACGGTATTGAAAAACACTTATTTTTCGATTTGAAGGGCGCGGCTCTGCTCTCGTTTATAGCGTTTTTGGCCTCATTAAATTTTTCCAAAGCAATTTATTCTCATTATTTATATTTTTTTGCAATCTTGAGGAATGAACAAAGATTAAAGTATGTGGGCCAGCGCAGATCAATTCGCCGCGACTTTCCGCCCTGGGCCCGCGGCTGCATCGGCGGCCTGACTCCATTTCCCCAGCTCGATGCTCGCTCTCCCACGGCCGAGATATATGCGCGCGTGTCGCATAAAACGCGAAGCCAAACAAATATCAACAGAGGGCAGCTGAATATATATTGCACTGCATTTCGGCAAACACAATCGACCCTAAATCGACACCGACATATACAAACACGACCCTTTAAATGACATGGAAAAATTTTGCAGCGCTCTGGCGTTTGGCGCAGCGACAGGAAATTACAAAAGTCGACGCTCACCATCCCTTCAGCACTTTGTTGCGTGATATTATTGTTATTGCTGTTCTGATGCCGATTGACGCTCACGCACAATAATAATAACAATATTTGGCACGACAAACGGCCGGGCGAGCTGAACGGGACTAATTTGGGAGACCTTCGCCTTTGGAAATCCACAACATTATTCGATTCATGATTTTCCATCTGAACACTTTTGGCACTTTTGTTTTAAAATCTCCGTTAAAAAATGCTGCAAAAGTAGAATAGCAGTGATCAACGTCGAGATTGGGATTTTTAGATGGTAAGAAGTATACATTTTAGACAGGTTTTAGTAGTTTTAAAGGAAATATTTTCATTTTTAACCCATTTGCAGGTCAATTTTCCAACCGAATAAGAACGATATTAACTGTAGAAGCCATTTAATTACATATTTGTGTCTTCCGAAAAGGGGTTTTATGTCAAATAAAGGTGGTCTCGTAGTTGAATTTTGATAAGCTTAGGTAAAATCTACTCAATATAGGAAATTTCACTCTCCATAAACCATTTAATTGTATCACAAACAGTATATCTCTGTTCCAAGCTGCCAAGTACAAAAATGAGTGACAAAAAAGGAGACGTAACGTAAATTTACTGAAAATCATAGTTAATTTTGCATTCAATGAAGTTTTCTTGATTGAATTGCTGACTTTCACGGTTGTTAAGCTTGTTTCCTCCAAATTGCCAGTAAAAATTAAAAATCCTAAATAAAAATTTTCAACGCATCTAAATCTGAAGAAAATCCTTTCCGAGAGAGAATGCTCTCATTTTGAGGAAACCTTTTAATATTTAATATATCACTCACTCCCGGTGCGTAATCCAGAGGCTTTTGATTTCGCCCTCTTTTCCTAAAAGCCCTTTCTCCGCTTTTCTAATTCCTGCCGCTGCTTCTGCTGCTGCTGCAAAAGCCGCTGCAAAAGCAGAAAAAGGTGCAGCACATCTTGATATTATTCGTCTGCTGTTCACAAAGTCAGTCAGTCGTCTCGAGGCCCTTGAGCCGAGGTCTCGAGAATAATTGTGGCCTGATAAAAGCGAGGCGAAGCGGCGCGCGCGCCTCCTTTTTCGCTTGTGATGCTCGCGAGGAAACAAAGAGATTACAATCACTTACTTTCTGTGCCGTCGTCGAGCACGAACATCTGATATGCGCCACCGCCGCCGCCGTCTCCGCCGCTCCGGGTTTGATGAAACTGCCAGGCCGCGTGCATTCCCGCTATATGCAATCCTTTGCTTCAGCGAAAGTAACTAAACAGCCATATTCTTGCGCGTATATCATCATGGAATTTAACAACGAGATATCTTAAACTATTTTATGACACTGAGACTAACTGTTAGTAACTAACTGACAAGGGGAGCGCACCCTTGAATCTGAAAATTGTGGCATTTTTCATTACTTATATTTGATAGTGTGGTGTTTTATTAAAGGTGGATATTTGCCAAAGCAATTACTGATCTCAATTACAAGGGAGTGATAATTATTGTTAGATATCAATTTTATTGTTGATTATGAGCCAATTACTTATGTTGTTCACTAGATCCACGCCTCCTTACAATTAATTTAAAAGTAACAATTTAAGATAAAATATAACTGTCAAATTGCTTGAAAGTTGCGTTTGAACAAAATTTACATTTGTGGAATTCTATTCAGCAGGATGAATCGAATGATGAGCAATTTTTATTCATGCAATTAAACAGTTCGTGATTTTTCCAAAAATTTCCAACAGAAAAGTTATCTCGGAATATCGCATGCTGGAATATATAAACGGCTCGTTGAAGAGTTTGAATTTTTCTAATGTATCAAAGTTTTCATAAATTCAAGCTTTTTTCGCAAAAATTTAATATTTGGGAAATCATATTTTGCTAGATTCACAACTCAAAAATAGCAAAAAAAAAATTAAATGGTACAAAATTTCTGAGCTCGAAGAAATGATAAATTGATTTTTGTTGTATCCCTGTCCGAGGAAACAAACAACAGAATCGAGGGTTCAATGGATATTTTGGCTTACCTCTGTGAATTTCTCCTGCATTTTATTTTTTATTTACCCCTTTTTCTTCAAGGGAATTTCTGCTTATTCCTTTTTTGAAAGTTTCATCAAAACCCCTGCCAAAATTATTAAGAGTTATACATTTATTTTTAAAAAGAGAAAGACGCAGAGTTATTTGGAATTTAAATAAAAGCCCTCCTTCCTACTTGGAATACCCTCAACATCAAACGCGCTGGATAGAAAGTGAGAAACCATAGCGAAAGCAATTTTTCACGAAGCCGTGCAGGCGAGCAAATCAGTAAAATATTCACCTACTGTCATTTCAATTCATACTTTTTATGCGCAAAAACCGTTTAAATTACTCGCAAATTTCATTGTGCAAAAAGGCCGGACGACGCTTTTCGTCCCGCGGGCCGTTTCAACATGTCCACTTTTTGCAGGAAACGATGGAGACAGTGTGAAATATTGCCTTTGAAAGGTCGCTGAGCAGAGATTGAGAAAAAATGGAGCCACCACGCCGCTTGTGGAATCGAGTGTGAGCAAGTGGGGCCGTGTTGAAATCTTCTGTTAAGTTGAATATTCATATGCAATTAATTAAGCTAGAAAAACTAAAAAAATATCTAAAGAAACTGACGTTACCTTGGGAGACTACGTAACAATATTTCACACCACAATATGTTCCTGCGCAGCAAAGGTATTAGTCAGAAAACTTGATTACCAACGCTTTGCGTTTTTATTTTGATAAACAAAAAAGTAGGAATTTCTCTGCTAAATTTTATGAACGGCGCAAGTTCAGCCTGTAAATTAAAATATCATTGAAATCATTATTTAAAAAAATCCTTCTATTGAAATACGACACAATTTTAAATGTCTGAAGACGATGGACTTTAACCCAAAGCAAATTTCAGTCTGTGCTACGTTTCACAGCCCTCTGGAGAGTCCCTTTTCCCGTTAGAAAAAGCAGCAGCTTCCTTCCCGCTCGGCCTCTCGCGCGGTATTATATTACGTATGCGCATACCAAACGGGTTTTTATTCGTTTGTAACGATAGCCGAGCGGGTGGTCGGCCGACAGGCAGTCCGTGTATGTGCGTTATTAAAGGCGCGCGAACGAACGCGCTTTGATTAGGCGCTGGTCACAAAAAGCGGCGGATGAGCAACGGCGCCAGAGACTCAACCCTTTCGTTGCTCTCCGCAGGGATTACGCTCTCACACGCGTGCCCATGCCTATGCTCAATATAGAAGCCGCCGAGACCTTTTTGCAGGAAAACTGGACTTAGGAACGACTGATTGTTGGACTGAAAACTGTCCACAGCATATTATGCGCAATCATGTTCCATCTCTTAAAAGCAAAAAATAATTCTTCCACATTATTCATGCTGTGATATTTTTTTCAATGCAGAAGGCAAATATATTATCGAGTTTTTTCTTATGTTAAATACATGGCTATTATTAGATGTTTTTTGGACAGTTTTGGTAGTTTTTGAAGGAAGAATGGTCCAAATTGACATGAAGTTGGATTATTCTCTCTTATTTGATGGTCCTTTCCATGGTTGGAAGCTCAGAATTTACCGTCCAAATTTCTCAACCCTTCTATGACCATTTTTTAAATTTGGACTTGCATTCAAAAAGATGAAATAGAGTTAATTTAAAACAAAATTCTCATTCAGCGTCAGCTGGTTCCAGTTGTGGTTGTTTTGTCCATGATTTACAAAAACCATTTTGAAAAAATTAATTATTTTAAAATTTTCTGATGTGTTATAATAATGCTTTTGCAAAAACGTATCCAAATAATTTAATTTTAAACTAAAATAGGTATAAAATGCCTTCGGATATTTTAAAGGTTAATTGATTCATCAAAGCTTTATTCAAAAGCTTAAATTATTTAATTACAGTCAAAGTTCTTACAACGGAAGCAATTTTGAGGCGATGTAGCTAAATGAAAGTGAACGAGTCGATTGTAGCCGCGGCGTGCCATTAAAAGTGAAACGGCATTCGTCCTTGCGCATAATTTGCCGACTCAGTCAGAGGAAGACAAGGGGCGCGAGGGTGTGCTGTGCGTGGTAGTTGCGAGGGCCTGCCGTAGGGGAGGCTGGGTGTCGGCTCGATCGCATCTGGCCCGCGCAAAGGAGCTCGCCGCTGCCGTTGCCGGCTCAGTCGCTGCTACAGTGTGGCCTGGTCGAGTGGTGGTGCCTGTCGAGGGTGCGCGCGCGCGTGTGTGCTGTTCACTCCACATATCTGTTGTTGTTTCTGCAAACGCGACTCGGACACACAGTGCGGACTGACTCGATGAAGAAAATCGCATCCCTTTTGGACTAACGCCAAGCCGAAAGAGGTAAAGCAGCGCCAGAAGCTAGACTGGCGCGCACTTTTGTTGTTCATTTTAATTCTCTGATGTAACCACCGGCCCAGCAAAGCGAACTGCGTGCGGTTGAAGTTGCGCAGCCCGCAAAAATGCGCGAAATTTGTTTAATTAAATTCGAGCGCGCGGCCTTTGAAGGCATAAATCGTCGACGTTGCTTTTTAATTTCCATCCTGGCCGATTATTTGCTTTCCAGCTGCTGCTGCTGCGGATGCACGTATTTTCTTCAATCGCCATCGGGAATAAACCGTTTTAAGGAGCTACTTTGGCCGGCGTCCAAGCGCAATTGCCGTCGCAGACAAGCTAGCAAATACTCATTAGGGCGTTAAATTGCAAAACGAGCAGCTCTAGCTCAGTGCTGCACTGCACAAATGAAATTTATTATTTTCGCAGAAACATACGTGCCAAATATTTGTTTATGATTGCGCTCGTGCCCGGCGCCTCACACCGGCAAAAGCAGAATTAACGGCCCAGCGACACCGGCAGCTAATAAAATCGAGATTAGCACCCTCGTAAATCAGCACGCGGCAAAAATGTCAACGTTGTACTTTACTCCCTCACATAGTCACACCTGCCCGTTTTATTGTGCCTCACACGAGATCTCCAAGGACTTTTTAATGCCCCAAAAAATTTCTGCATTATTCGACTGTATTTTAAACCAAAATGATTTGTGTAAATTTTGCAATCACAATCAGCTTACGCCTCAAATTATGTGGCTAAAAATAAGACATCTGATCATTCAACTTTAAATTGGAAATTAAATTTTGGTAGTATGAAATTTAACAATTAGGAGTGGGCTTCACGCCAGCAGGCATGTTTTTGTAGTATTTTAATAGGATTAATAAAATATCCAAATTAAATCATCTCCTCAAATATGGTATAATGGAGTACTCAACCACATAACATAAAACAATATTTTACTTCACCACCATCTCTATTTTTAAATTTAGTGCAAAAGTAGCCCACAAGTGTTGCTTTCCATTATTTACCTGGTGCGAATCGACACGAGCGCACGGGAAAAGCCGTAAACAATACAAACCTAAATTCCGTGGCCACATTCGTATCAGTTTTCGTGTTTCCCTTGCGAATTGAGAGACAAATGCGGGCGGGCACGCACAAAGCCTCGCGCGCTCTAAATATTTAAATTCGGGGGAAAGCAACATGAAGCGGCGCGTGCTGATCCAATTTGCAACTCGCTCTCTTGTAATGTGGTGCCGACGTAGGAATGAGCAGAAGGCACGTCACTGCAGTAAGCCCCGTGCCTGCACCTGATGCCTCGAATGTATGTGCCACAGCACAACACACGGAGCACAAAACCACGCGCCGCACATGCTATCCCTGCAGACAAAAAATTAGCAGCCAGCCGAATGCCTCGCTCCGTTCGGCACGAGACCGCGCGTGAAAAGTTAAACAACCGAAATAAGACCTTCTTTCTTTCTTTCTTTCTCTATTTCGTGATGGATCGACGCACAGCCGTGACTTGGCTGAAAGGAATCTGGTCGGAGAAATTTTAATGAGCTCTTTTTGCACGAAATCGGTGCCTTGTTTACAAGAATGGAGCCTGTCAAAAACTCAGCGAAATCTTGAGACATTTCGTTTTGCTGAATTTTTATTTGAAATTACTTCAAATTCTTTGTAAAAAAGATGAAAAAATTGTTTGACACAATCTCTGTAGAGGTCAGCCTAACCGTTCGTTTGGATTGATTGTGTGCACACTCGATTGGCAATTTCAATTATAAACTAAACAAGTGGAAATTCACAATCACAAAATGAGGAAAAGTTTCGAAAATTAAATTTTCGAAAGTCTTTGTGCTCTTTGTAACAGCGCATACGAGTTTGGCTATCATCACAAAATAACCATGCATAAAAATGGGCACGCGAAAAGGGACCACATTTGCTTTTCGTTTTGAAATTTTTCTTATTAGCCATAAAATAAAATTCCTTGTATGGTATAGAAAATTTTGATCTGATGTGAAAAAGGCGTGTTTTACCGAGTTAGTTCAGGGTGCTTGAGTGATCCAAATGCCATTTTATGTGGGCAAGGACGCTTATTTCTATGTTCACCATCTGGTATTCTGTGTAAGTTTTTTCTTTATGGCTTTAAATTTGCATGCTTTAATGTGAACTATAAATTTCATAGTTTTAATCAAATTTAGAAAAAAAATAGCAGAAAGCAGAGGTTTGAAAATGCTTGTTTTTGCGCTGTGAATGTTTTAGTGTTTTAGACGTGATATGGAACTGCTCATTTTCCTTTGCTCCCGTCTGCTCTGCTGCCCACATCTAGAGTTGCGTCCCATAGACGTCTGAAGTCGGAACACACTCCCACGCTGTAAATTTTTAATTAGGCATCGCGATGCTGAAGAGATCGCACACAGAAGTACAGCTCGAGCAGCTTTCACGTCGTTGTGGCAGAGTCAATAAAAGCAGCCCGGGCGGAGCCTTTTTTGCCGAGATGAGTTTGCGGATGCCGAGAGAGGAAGAAAGAAAGAAAGAGAGAGGAAACTTTTAAAATTAATCCGAGCTCTCAGATTACCATTTATCTAAATATTAGATGAGGGATTACTTAAAAGCCGCCGCACGATACGCGAGTGTGTATGTCTCCAAGACGCTAAAAGCTTCGCCGTAAAAGTGAGTAATCCGCGGCACAAACGAGCTCTAGTACGGGTAGCTCATCAAATTACACATATATTACGACAGCAAGTTGGAGCAACAAAGATTTATGACGTTCCATTTGCGGCGATATTTTGACACGGCGAGATAATGCCGCGCACAACTTTTCCATCTACGCCGGTTAATAGCTGCTGCTGCTGCTGCTGCTGGCTTCCCTCCCTTCATTCCTGCATCACCGTATGGATACTCTCTGCTCTGGCTGACATCACAAATCTTCAGGGAATCGCAACGGCAGCCGCTCGGATGTTATGTCTCTCTTACTTTTTCTCAAAACTCAATTGACGATTTCCACCGCTCCAATGAATATTTCAAAAGCCTTCCCAGCGCCAAGAGTGGTGCGGATCGCTTTGGCGACATAAATTCGGGCGTTTTGTGTAAAAAAAAGCGAACTCAACTTCGTCTTTGGCGAGCAAAAAATTCAATTGAACTTGCAAAACACGTTGTTTACGCTTGGAAATTCGTTTCGAGTCTCCAGGGAGTTCAACCGGCTCCCGCGCTTTGCCTGAAGGTGCGTTGGGGTATTTTTTCTTTTTTCTCTCTCCTCCACTCACATTTACGCCCAGCGCATGTAAATAATTACCGCCATGAATATTTAATAATGAGCTGCATTTTCTTCTGGCGGCAATTTTTCCGAAATGAGATCCCGGGAGAAAAATGAGCAGGCACTCAATGTTTATAGAGCCGCTCGCCGGCGTGCGCGGATGGGAAAAAATAAACAAGAAATCCGGGGTGGTGTGTGTGCCGAGAGTGTATCTCGGCCCTTATTTTACACATTTAAGCCATAGAGTGCGGCGGGAGAAAAAGCAGGGGCGGCGGATGCAGGAATTTGCTTAAAAAGCTGGAAAGGAGGAACACTTGAAACTCCGAGTACACACACGAGGAAAGAGAGAGATAGCGGAATAGGCCCAGCGCGAAATAACAAAGTGGAATTGGATGAGGGGATGCGATGGCCGGCAGCCTGCGGAAAATGGACTTGCGGGAAAAAAAGAGAAAAGCGGCTCAAATGCGGGCTCACCTCTCGATTCGCACGACTCAGTTGGAGAAATTGCGTCCGCCGTCGAGCTGGATTTTGCAATTTCCAACCCCCGGTCGGCTGCTCGACTGCGAGGGTTTTCGGCACTTTTCGAATCCGATGGACCTCTTCCTATTTTCGCGAATATAACAAATTCATAGGCTGACTGCTCGCTTTTTCCAACGATCGCACGTATACCACGATCATTTAAAACTTCCTGAAGAAAATTTGGCGACTTTTCTGCGTCATTTAGCAATAGACGTCGGTGGCCAAGAAAGCCGCATTCCAGCCAAAACTTTGTTTTCGTCGCCAGTGCAGCACGGGAACAAACACTCCCGTCGGCCGAAAGAAAAGTAGCGTATAGAAGGGTTGCGAACTGGAGAACACGAATCGGTCGCCTGCCGCGCGCACGGATATGCAACGTGCGTGACGGGCGCGCCGCACGCGTTGCATAAGCATCGAAATTGGTGCCCAAAGCCGTTCGCTGGAGGTCTCAGCCGCATAACGTTAGGGGGCAGCTGGCTGAGTCGGCTTCTGCCGAATTTTGGCTCAGTGATGGTGGCTGAGCATTTATGCTGGCGGCTGGTGCCTGGCGCCGCTAATTTTTTTTTTAAATTTAAGTTTGAGTGCTTAACGGCCCAAAGGGCCGGAGGCCAATTTTCCTCTCCAGCACATTTCGATTTTTTCGACCATTTGACCCGTGGCTGGCGTTGCTGGCACATCTGAGCCAAAGTAAAAGCGGCTGGTGGCTTACCACGTGATCCAAAAATAGTCGGCTGGCCCAGACCTCTACCATCCGATAAATAATTTCACCAGTGCAAATCACAGCCTACACTAATAGAAAAAATTAAAAGCTATAAAAAGGCATTTGATAATATGGAAATAAATTTGCTGTAAACAGTGTCAAGTTGTTGTTTGACATCCACACGTAAATAAAAGGGAAATAAATTAATTAATTTTAACTGCAAAAGCTTTGTATGGCGTATACACTTAACGGTATCTAATCATATTTTGTTCGAGAAATATAAACAGGCTTGAGTTGAATTTTTTTAGTTTATAGCAATTTTGTAAATTTTTTAAGGAAGTTGAATATTTTTCTAGAATATTTTGAAATGAGTCATATATTTTGTTCATGCCAATAGTTAGATAAATAAGTATTGCTATGCCATCGGTGTGGTATTTAATAACATCATTTTAACAAAAAATTAATTTTATAAGTTTTATTTGTATATAATCGTATTTATTTATTCTAAAAAATTTACTTCAGCCACGAGGGAAAGGAAGTAAAAATGAGGTCAGGAAAGGAAACTTTGACAGTGACTGTTTAACTTCAACAACTTAAAAATATCCTGAACAAGGTATATCTTAAACAGCAAAAATTAAATTTTCAGTAGGGATCAGGATTTATGGTGAATGGACTGTTTTTTCAAGCATTTCAAAGGCAAATCAAGTAGAATTATGAAGAAGGATAAATATATGATTGCCAAGCAATAATTTAAATAAGCTCTAATTCATAAATTTTTTTTCATAATTTTCATATATTTAAAATTCTTTGTATCAAATAATGAAATTATAACTTTAAATCTGTTATTGTATCCAAAATCAATTTAAATATTGACCCAATTATGCAATTCTTATCGATTTGTTAACCATTTATTCATTATGCATACCGGAGAGATATTTTATTCGCAATTAAATAAAACAGCGCTGAAGGGAAGCTGACGTGAGCTCCGCCTTTCGATCCCTCTATTGTTTCGACGTGCGCAAAGTGTCGCAGTCCGCTTATCAGCTGGCCTTTGGCGCTGCGAATTCCGCACGCCTCATTAATAACGCCCCATAACAGCTCGAGCTGGCGCGTTTTGCGCGAAACTTTCGCGCGTTATAGCCTCCGCAGCCATTGAAGCGCGAATTCGGACCGACTGCAGGTGCTTTGCCCCGCCGGCCGCCTGGTCAGCAACTTTATTTCGCAGCCGACAGAAAGTGTTGAGTCGGCTTGTTCGTCTTTTCGCCGCTTTACCTGTTGCCACGCGAGTGTGTGTATTGCACCGAATAAGCGGATTCTGCGGATTCTATTTACCCTCTGCGCTCGCGTGCGTGCAAAACGAGCCTGCGAGGCAGGCCGAACTATTGTTTTTAGTGCGGTAGGCGCCCTCAGATTTCGACCCACGCACTATTGAACTTTAGCACGCCCCAACAAGTCATTATGTGCATTTTAATTGGCGCTGAAATGATGTCATTTTCGACCGCTCAAAACGCATACGCATCAAACTTGCGTTGTTTGCGTGCGGTGTTTACAACGGTCCAATGAAGCGGAACAACTGGAACTCGCCACCTCTAATATTGAGCGCGCGCGCGCGCGCGCGAGCACACGCGGAACTCGTTTGTTTCGCAATTGCCACCGAGCACTTCCGCAGCTCTCGTTAATTTCGAATATGGACTCTGCTTATTCGCAACGAGAGCCAATTTTGAATAAATGATGGGGCTCAAATGGACTCTGGTGTGTCCGCACCAAGAGCCGATTTATTAGCACTCTTTTCATTACTGCATGATGCATGGTTGTGAATATAGCAGAGTGGCAATGGCAGGCACACCATTCGAGCTTTTTGGCGTTGAAATCGAGCCACTTTTGCTAAACATTTGATGTCCCATAGATAAGCGGAATGGTTTTTTAATTTCTTAATCTGTTTTGATTTTATTTTGTGACACGGGAATCACAAATATTGCTTTTTTTAAAATAGCCAATGAATTTTGCAATTTAAACATGTTCCGGAGAAATAAAAATCCTTTCCTAGAAAATCCTATTTTCAAACTTTATGTATCAACAAGCAAAATATTTTTGAAAAGGGTAAAATATATATTTAAAGCTTGATTCTGTGAAAACTAGCTTAAAAAATATTTGCAATAAGCTGTTACGTTTCTGCACGTGATTTTCCTAGAAATCTTTTCAGTGGGAAATTCAGGAAATTTTGCATAAGCATAAAAATAGCATATAATTCGATTCGTCTCACTGAGCAGATTTGAAAAATGTAACAGTTTATAAACATCCGACCCTTTTTCAATAAATTATGGCAGTTTAGAATTTTGTTAAAAATTTGACTTTTTAATTACAGAGGCGTGATTCAAGCGTACAATAAGTAAAGGAAACTGCTCCTTTGACAAATCGTCATATCGGATGGAAGTGAAAAAAATCATATATCATAATTTATCTCCTTTTGAGGTTAAAAAATACGTTTGAAAAAATAGAATTGAATATTTTGTTGCAAATATATTTTCCCATTTGTATATACAACAGAATGATATAAAGAAATTACTATCTTTCGTTTTCAAACATTTGTTGAAAAATATTAACCTCGCACAGGAAGACGTGAAAATGTAAAATTATCGTCGCTCACAGAATTGGACCTCTGCAAATGGATGTTGTTGAAATACGCTTTCAGCAATAAAAGCGTTGGATAAAACAATGAAAACTGGCTGGTTGTCGTGGCTTGGCAGTGCCAAAAGCATAGTTTTCCTCATTTGCTAGCCGCTTGGGCAACGAGAGTTATAATACTGGCTAACACTGGAGTGGTAACGCAAAAAATCGCGTACGTGATGATACTACATGCACACACACAAACAAACGGGTGGTGATATTTGAAGTAGAGGCAAGAGACGCTCGCTAGCACGAGCAAAATGATGCTTGTTTTATGGTCAATTTCAAGTGGCTGTACACTCAACGTGCGCTCATACATTTCGCCGCGCGCAAATAAAAAGAAGCCGAGTGGCTGGCAATAATATTATGAAGAGCTGCTGCTGCTCGTAAGGCAAGGAGGCATACTTAATATCATACTGCATTACACTTAGCTGCTCGCTAAGCTGCCATTACTCGGCTGGAAGATGAGCTGTCCGGGTCATCTCGCCGCACTTCTTCTTCTTCGCCTACTTTGCTTCTGCGTCTCATGTGCATGAGGGAAAAGTCACTTCGATTTATCAAGGGGGTGGACTGTCGCGAAAAAATCCACCCAGCGTTAACGTCAGCAGCGAGGGCTGCCAACTACCAAGTCTTTGGCAGAGTTTTGGACAGAAAACATTTTGATTCTTTACTTATAAGTTATTTTAGAAGTTTAGTTAGGGTTTTTTTATTTTATATATATTTTAATAGTACCTGGAATTAAATCCATTCAACTAAAAAATACCTTTTTGTATGATCTTCGTGCAATTGGAAACCCTGTGTGGTTGCTGTTGCGGCAAGTGCTCAAAAATTAATCATCGGATGTGCGCAGAATATTCTGACATGTAACTTCACGCATTACCACGTTTGAAAAAACCTTCTCATGATATTCTGCAGGGGGAAGCTAAGCAGACAAAATTCACCACATATCTCCGTGTTTTTACAACATTGCCGTTGAAAAAATCTGAATGGCTAAAAATTACTGAAATTGTCAACTAAAAGTGGTAGCTTTGAGGATTAAAGTAAACACGTTTTGCGATTTTTCAGGCTCAATCAAAACGATAAAACTAAACTGCTGGCATTATATTTTTCGAATAACGCAGCAGCTGGAACATCATTTCCCCGGTCAAAAAAGCATTAACGAGCTCATCGCCGCACACAATCCCGTGAGCCGGCAACCCGGCCTTTCGAATAGAGTTTTGCTCCGATGGCATGCACACGCATTCAGCTGCTCAAAAATGCTGCGTCGCCCGCTCGTCCGCCGACATTATGCAAACCCACATACGAGCGGGCGAGCCTCCGTCCGGCCTCGATGTTTGCGAATGCAAATCAGGGCGGAGAGGCAGTTAGCAGGCAGAATGACGGTGCGCGTTTACACATTCGGCAATATTGCTCGCGCCGAAGATTGCAGCTCACAAAACAGCAGGGGCAGATAAAAATTTCAAAAGGGTGGCGTGTTTGTTTCTGGCGTGAATTGGCACTTTGGCAGTCTCTGTAAAACAGCAAAGGAGCAGCCTTGTCCTGGGCTGCGGAGATGAGTTTTCCCAACTGATCTTTTTGGACTTCCTTCAGGGGAAAAAAGCTTTATCCATATCGATCCATTCATGTCTTTTAACGTTAAAAATTTAATGGTACCCTCAATTTTATAATGAAATGGCCAATGAATGGTGTATGCAGTTTCTTTCTAAAGGCCGCCTGAACTGGATAATAGACCAATTTTTAATGATTTTAATAATTGTTTTGCTTGATGGTCTGAAAACCAAAATGTTTGTTTGAAAAAATTATTTAACATTTTGCAACCTCAAAATGGCATCAATCGTTCAATAGAGGGGGTGTTTATGAAACCAACTAAGCAGAAGAAAATATTTCGGATGTGAACTGCAGAAAAAAACATTCTTTTTGTTTATTTTTCTATCATTTAATATTAATCCAGCTTTTCTAAATATTCCACCTCGCAAACCCCTGAAGCCAGTGATCTTTCAACACTCACCCAGCTTTTGTGGTATTTCTATTCCGATTGGCATATGAAAAGCGAAATCGCATCGATGACCTGGCCGCTGATTTATTTGTCCATCCGAATCCGCCTCTTACTCCTTCACGCGAGCAGGGAATTAAAATTTGGTCCGCGTTGCTGTTGATTTGTGCGAACCGCGCGCGTTCGTGATCCGCATTGGAGAGTGTGTGTGTTTCATATTTTGCTTTGCGCGCGGCATCGATCCGGTTAGCTGGAAATTGCCAGGCTTCGAAACTGTGCCGCCACCGCCGCTGCCGCATGTAATGGACGCGGGATTATTAAAACATAAAGTTTAATAAGGCCGGCAGGCGAATGCAGTGCGCACTCGATATCAATTTGCCACTCGATAAACAAAGTAGAGACCGCGCGCCGCATCCAGCATCTACGGACATGCAGTTGCACATCTCGAGAAGAGAATCGCTTTCTGCTCTAATGTTATTACCGTTATTAAGTTTTTAGTCGGCTGCACGTACACGCTCATCCGCCTTACCAGCCTGACGTCACAAGCGGCACAAACTTTGTCTGCGTGCAACTTATGCAAATACGCCATTTTTCCCTCTAAATAACAAACTTGCAAGACTTAATGCACGCTTCCTAAACACACGTGCACAACTTTATTTTCTCAATCATTCTGTCTCTTTTCTTCTTTAATACAGTTTGAGTTGCAACTTCCTGTACACTGAAACGTTGGGACAAAATAAAATTTTCCATAGATAAAAAAAGGTTTATCATTTTGAAACAAAAAGATCAAAGCTTGGTGAGTTGAAATTGTAATCTTGCAACCAGTTGGGGGATTTTGAACCACTTGGAAAGTGGCGCAAAATCTTGATAAAGGTCATGCCACCTTCCCCGGATGACATAATCCAGAAGCAGACCGTGTTTTGCTCACGAAACGCAAATGTACAAAGGTCGGGACGGATAAGTGAGTGACAAATTTGCTTCTCAGTCGACCACGGGCGCTGTGAATGAATTAGTTGAGCACTTTGAGCATTATCTTCCCTCCTGACGTGTCTAATAATGCTCATTAAAACGGCATCAAAGAGGAGTTTCGTCCTTTGGGAAATGTGGTCTGATGCTATCGTGACGAGGGAGGGATGTGTTTGGATTCATCGCCGAGCTGTGAGCACTGAAAGGATCGCCCTGCAATATCTGAAAAAATCCAAATATTTGCGGAGGAAACCTTACCTCCTCGGGCAGAAAAATCCGGAACCCACTTGAAAATGAGGAATCTGGTGGGGTTTTTTTCGAGCTGTACATAGCTGCTAAACCACTCAAGGCCCTATTTGCCCCGAGAGCACTCGTCCCGTCCATCCATCGCCGCGCTGACAGCACAGATCAACAGTTTTATGACGTGTGTGCTCGCTAGAGAGAAAGGCCAGCGAATCGGCTTCGGCCTTTAGTCGAGCATCAGCCGTTAGCCAGTTAATTGAGTTTGTGCCGGGGCAAAAAATCGAGTTGTGTGGAATAAAACACGCTCACTCACGTCTTGAAGAGGGCTCACACTCCTGTGCCGAGCTCTCCTTTAATTGGAAACGAGCCGACGCGTGTTTTTTCTGCAAAAGAGGAAGATTTTGCTTGTGAGCCCAAATCCCGGCAGCGCGATCAAAGCCGGATGGGAGACAGGAAAAAATCGGCATGTATGGCTTTTTGCCTGCTGCGATGCCTGGACGACCAGTGGACTGAGACTGATTTGACGCTAATGGGCTTTCGACTCGGCCGCTCGAACACTCAGTTGCCAGAATTTGTGCCTACTCTGGCAGCCGACAAACAGCAGCCTGCCAGCGCAGAAATGAGATACACCCCCCGGGCCAGCCACCCCCTCTCGATCGAGTTGCTTAATAAATAATCACCCCCTCGGCAAAAGGACCTGTCGACCAGCTGTTGCAGCTGAAACACGGATCGAGGTTGAAGGTTCACTATTTCACAATACAAGTCTCCAGCATATTTTTTGATGACACGTAAAGGACATGTAAATTTAATATAGTCTGTAGCACAACAAATTTTGTAGCACTGTATGTGCAAAACCGTGGAGAGGAACTCATGCGTGAAAAAATTTACCTACTATGAAAGAGAGTTCCTTGCCGACTTTGTAAAAAAATTCAATTTCTCGAGAAAGCTATTACTTGATGGCTGAATTGAAATTTCCCTCGCAGCTGAAACGTGCTGAATTTTTTTTCCATCGCGATAAGCGAGCGAGCACTTCATCAGTGAGCATTGCATTTTTGCTGCAGAAATAATCCATCCAACAGCCACCAGTCAAACATAAATAGCAATCTTGGTTAATGCATCACGAACGCCGAGGGGTGTGCTGGGACGAGAGACGAGAAGTAAGAGGTGCACATTAGGGTCGGGGAAGGCCCTTGCAGAATCGCAAATGAGTCGTCAACTGGGAACCGAGATTTATGGGCACTCGCCGATGATTTACCCCCCTCCCCCAACATTTCCTACCCTCCATCGGAATGATTGTCAGAGTAGTACACATTATTTGCACTTGTATATAAACAATGCTAGCAGTTGGTGTTGCGTTAGCTCACTATATATTGCTGTATGCATGCACTATTTATTGGCCCCTTAGGATATTGGTGTTGGATTTTGTGGTTTTTGGTCCTTTGTTTATGAGATTTTATCCTGTCCACTACTTCAGCTATTAAATCCAGTAGCTGATTAGCGCCAAACTGATCAATCAGCTTCCCGATTTATGCTCGTGCACGAATGATTTTACGCAATAACATTAATTTCTTCTTATTACGGTGTGGGTACGTGGAAGCCGAGACAGAGATGCGTATTTCTCATAGTAGTAATCCGTCTTTTATTCATGTCTCGTGGCTTAGTAATAAGATCGAGATCAGGATCAGGACCGAGACTGTGAAATTACATCGATAATCAAAAATCACAAATACAATAAACAATTAAAATATCACTTTCGAAACACAAATAATTATTACAGCTTACCCCGTAGTGCGGGTCTTATTAATTCGAGATCAAAGTTTCTAGAACATCCTCGCACGAAAACTCATCCTAGCGGAGAGAGAATATTGTGTTGCGACTGCTGTCGTGCGAGGCTTAAGGTGCAGTGGGGGAGAAGGTGCAGTAAGGGTGCACTGCTTGTCGCGCACCTTTGTACTGCCACCTGGCGATACAGGTTAAATGCAAAGTAGTAGGACAGTAGTGGCGAGAAGGCGCCACAACGGCAGATAATTACACCAACGCCATGATCAGTGAAATTTTTTATTTTTGTTTCGCTTGAATTCTAAACATCCTTTAATGCTTCAAACAAATTTTTTTATTCAAATACTCTTGGTCATTTTGTCTATTTCTCATCTTGAACAAGACCATCATGCATTAAGATCCAGACCCCATAGGGCTCATTTCAACAGAAATAACAAAGAGGAAAGCTGAAGCTCATTCCGTGAAGTTTCCCAAAACAAAAAGGGGGCAATTGTGCAGAGAAGGAGTCCTAAATTGGGGTTCAAATGGAGACACAAAGGAGCGAGCGCACGCCACTTATTGTTGCGAATAGCGCAGGGCGCGAACACATACACAAATGCAAACTGGGCACGGGAATTTCGTTTTTACTACTATGCGCCAAGCGAGAGCAGAGCAGCAGCTTTTACACTGGGCCATAAAAGCAGAGGGAGCGCCATTGTCAAAGGCGGCGACAAGTGCGAAAATAAATCGATGCAAATGCCTGCTTTCCCTCATTTAAGGCAGCCGCTTTCGACTTCGGCGCGGCCATCAATATGTATCTTTATGGTGCAGCAGGCCACACCGCAATTGCAGCAAGTGCTATACACTCCGAATGCGCACAATGGCGGAAGATGTATCTCTCTGCGGTGCCACGGTGGTTTTGCGCCCAGTAATCTCTCGCCAAAGGTACAAACACACACACACACACACACACACTTGGCCAGAACACGCCACCCATAACAACCTGGCCCGCTGCTCCGTTAATGTTATTCACGCAGCGACGGACGCGCGCGCACACACACACATTCACCGAGTGCAAAAAGAGACTCCTTTGTTCCTTCGCGCACCAAAAAGCAATTATTTTGGCGGGCCTCGCATTTGGCTGATGCCTTTTTCAAACCTCTCGGGCGTGTGAACACCGCAAATAGACGGGTAAAGCCGGCTCACAAGGTTACTAACAAGAGCACGAGACGCTAATGGGCCTAAAATTGGAACCGACTATCATGCTGAAATAGTATGCAAATCACCTGTGTCTCCCCATGTCTCTGCAACAATCCAATTACTTGATTTTTCCCTTAGGTCTACACTAAACTTGCTAAACACACTGCTGGATGTCAATCCCATTAAACAGAATTAATAATTAACATCCTTCTGCCACCTCATAAATATATTTGAGTTTAATATAAATTCTTCATGATAATGAAACTTATATCCCAATTCATAAAATGTAAAAATAAGATTTTCCTTTGAAGAAAAAGCCGTTGCACGTATACGCCTCTGCCTGTGAAAATGCTCAATAAAATTTTCTAAATCGGTCTCAAGAAAAGAAACAAGAAACCGTCAAAGACCGAAATTTTCCTTTGAGAAACGTTAGTAGACTGTTTGGCCAAAAATAGAGTCTAAAATCTCAATGCAAGGAAAGATGCTTGAGAAATGTAAAATATATTTTTGAGCAGTCAAAAATTCACTCGGTCTTCAAATTCTTATACAATAAATTATTTTTACTGTCCTACACACTTTTTATAACTTTCTTATTCAAAGAACAATAATAGCAGTGTTCGCAGAAATTTTTCTATAGTATATTTATGTGGGCATACAGCTTCCGGCACTTCATCTCGTTAAATAGATCTTGAAAAACCCACTCGATTTCACATCGCTGCTTATACATTTTGTAATGTTACACGTCGTACTCAATTTATGTTTTCAAATTTAACATAGGAAAAAATTATCGCAACCCAGGAAATTCGCAATTCTAGCCGGCGGCAAGCTCTTGCAGATCTTGTCATGTTGTCAGGAAAAAGAAGCCCGCGAAAACAAGTCACAAAGGAGCACATGCGGCACGAAAAGCATCTGTAATGGAAATCGGGAAAGCTGCGTTCGGCCCCCAGGCGCGCTGTTTCCACGTGAGTTGCAGGCAGACCTCCTTCGCTGTCTGCTGAAATTTATGAATTTTAACTTGCGTGGCCCAGCGGTCATGTGCGGAATGATTTTTAATATAAGCTGCTGGGCGCGTGCATGCAGCCGGCGCGTGGAATTAAGTTGATGAAATAACGAGGCACGGCAGCCGAAACTGCCAGAGTGCGGTTCGTTCTCTCTCACTCGGCTTGCCTGGCTGGCTCGTCGGCTAGGGCTGGATCGATAAAACAGCTGCGAAAAGAGAAGGAGCAAGGGCAAGTCGAGTACCCTTGCCACGCTCTCTCGCACCCTGCTTTTCTCTAAAACCTGCAGTTGATGTACCCTAATGGGCTGATGCTGATGTTTCGCCTGACGGCTTAAAATCATCATAGAATTGACCCAAATCAAAATACTACTCGGCCAAAATCAGGATGATTTTAATTCCAAATCCGGCCTAGGTTGATAATTTCCCTCGCTGATAATCAAAACATAAAATGTAAATTTCATGCAAAGGCTAGACTTTAACAAGCTAATTTTGCTAAAATAATATTGATACATTGAAGGCTGAATTTGCGTGGGTGAAGCATGGATTGTCTGGCCCCTTTCTCTCTCATCCTTTTAGCGAATTCATTAAACGCACTGTGCACATTTTCCGATTAACGATCGACAGAGGCAGCGTAGCCACTTCGTTATCCGCAGATAATTCTCTGGCTCCGGCGGGCGGGCGAGGTGGGCGGACGGCCAGTGCGTAAAAATTTCACCTACCTCGCACGTACTCTACGTATACAAACAAGCTGTTGGGTTATTACAACCGTTTTATTGGGCTCTAAGCCGCTGATAATGCCGAAATTCGTGGATCGCGCGCACCACTGTTTTATTTCCTCACCGCCGCTGTTTTATTTCTCAATCGACCTTCTCGCTGTGTTGCTGAAATTCGACCAGAGACAACTGCTTTGCAGGCCAGTAATGAGCTTTTTCCCAACGTGGAATTGCGTGGAATAAAGCACATCAAGCTTGGAAATATTGAAATCACTCCGTCCTTTATACAAACAAGAGGCCAAATTCCCCCTTTTGACATTTTAGTCATTTCACAAATTTATGGTTTCTTTGAAAGTTGGTTTCTACCAGCTTTCAAGTCTTAACTAGGTCTTTGTTGGGGATCTAATTAATAATGTGCAATGTGTCCTACATTAAGTTTTCAAGAGAGTAAGTCCGTGAGTTGCGATTGTGACTTTTATGGCGAGCAGCGGCTACGTAATTCTTACTCGTCGCTAGAGCCACGCATGTCTCAGCTCAAATGGGGAAAATTCGAAGTAGAGGCACTGGAATTTCCATTTTTCAGAGTGCGTAGTAGCCATTATTTTGGGGTTTGTGTTCTGAGCCTAGCCAAAAGTTCGAAAAAATACCGTTGACCAATCAGATGAGTGGTTCGCAGATTGGCTTTTTGAAGTAGCACTGCCATCGCTACATCAAATGCCAATCAGAGAGCCAATTGCTTCTGTGATAGGTTGCTGGCGTTCTTGTGGCACTTTTTGCTGGGTTAAGACCAAAAACCGCTCAAGTAACGGTTCTTTTCTTAGTCTTGCGCCGACCTTTTGGCACTTCATGTCCAAAATTTGACCAAATGATTCAGCTGCATTACCTAATTTGACCCTGGGGAATCGATTGTAACTGTCAAAATTGAAATTCTAGTGCTACTTTAAGGTAATATTGTAAGCACGCAGAATTAATATAGCAAACCATACATCGTTTTAATTAATTTGTTCTTGATTGCATCAAAACAATCGTTTTTTCCTGGTTCCAAATTGAGGAAAAATGTTTGATGCCAGCTAAGCTAAAGAACGAAGGGATGGTTAAAAGACTCTTTTTAGCCCTAATTTAATCAAATTCTTTTTAATTACCACTGCAGTTTCATCCGAGGATCAGATAAAGTCGGGAGAGGTATAATAGCGACACACACGAGTCGCTATCAGACTTTCATCGCGCTTTTTGCCCGCAGACAACGCCGTCCGCCGACCGGAAAAATCTTGATAAGATGTGCTGTAATTACCGGCGTTTATTTCTGGTCCAAGAAAGAGGAGGAGCCGCCCGCGGAGAAGGTCCTGCCTGCTGCTGTTTGTCGTGCAAAAACAAAGCTGTTGGCCTCGGAGGACACGATAGCTGCAAAATGTGTGTTTGTCCGTCCGTCGGCGTATTTGCGTTGTGTTCTGCTCTCCCTACACACACACACATACAGCCGTAGGGGGCAAATAAAAAGGAGGGCTTTCGGACCCTGCCGCCACCGCCACCGCCGCCGCCTTGCCGCGCCGAGAAGAAAGCGGTGCAATTCCTCTGGAGATGTGTCGTGTCGCCTATAATCTGAATACACAATGGCGTAGAGATTGGATGGGTAATGCAATTTTAGGGGCTTCCCGGGGCGCAGTTTATTTTGCAGGCATCCCACTCTATCTCTAGGCTTTATTTTGCCCACGTTGCTCTCTCGTTTGTTCGGCCATAGCGCGCATCGTTTATTTATTTATGGATCGCTGTTTTTAAATCAAATAAACCACAGCCGCACACAATTAAACGGATTTCCGAGAAATTATTCACGCAGGCAGCCTGCGGTATATTTTGAATGGGAAATGATGCTGTGGATTTTGGAATCATGTTAAAAGCCCAAGTATTAAATTATTCACGGTTAAAATCTGTATGCACTGGCTGAAATTTGATTACCGCAGGCAAAAGTGCTCATTATATTTTTATGCTGTTGCCACCTGATGTGGGAAATATGCGTGGTTTATATGAAAATACCAGTTTACAGCGAGTGGCAAAGCGCACACGTTCAGTGTGCTTCAATTTTTTTTTAAAGTAAAAATCAAAATATCTGTTGCAGGTGGGTGAAGTATATATTATCCTAGTTTAGCAGCTCTCCAGCTGCAATGGAAATTTGTCTACTTCAGGGACAGATTCCCTTTATGCCGGAACAGGCTATATTTTGCGGTGCACGATACATATTTCTACTCAAAAACACATATAGGGCGCAAAATGTATATAATCTGAAACAAAAAGGGGTGTATATTTTCGGAAGGAACAGGCCACTCAGCAGCGTGTGTATCCGCAGCCTCTCTATACACTATTTCTGACTGCAAGCGAGCGAGCAGGCGAGTGAGCTGAAGCATCCCTATATGTGTGTGCGCGTTCTCGAAGAGAAAAGCCTGGTTGGAAACAAAAGCTCTCATACAAATTGCCATCTTGAGATTGAGGACACCCCCATGGCACGCATGCAGCCGCCGCAGCCGCCATAAAGCGAGCACGGGCTGAACCAACACACACACACACTCGGTCGCAGCACAATTTAGTAAAGCATAAAAAATATAATGGTGGTCCGTAAAAACGCAATAATTCCGTTTTTATTCCGCGGAATAATTTAATGGCGCGGAGGAAAAAAAGAGAAACTCGCTCTCGCCCTCAGCTTTCTCTCTCTCTCTCTCTCTCTCTCTCTCCAACTTTGAATATCAAATTGATTGAGAATCAATGCGAAATGTGCACGCGCGCACTCGGCGCGGTGAACATGTTTTTCATTATATTTGTACGACTGCAAAAAAGACTGGGAAGCGCCGCCACTCAATCAATATGCACGGCAATAAATAAAATCGGGTGGGAGGTAAATAAATAAATAAATAGACGCCGCGAGTCGATATTGAATGCGAGCGTGCAGGAAGAGTTCAGCGATGGGAATATTCGGCGGAGCGTGGCATGCAAATCGAGTTGATTCGGCTGCGAGCACTTTTGCCTGCTGATTTTCATGCTCAAACGCGCCCACCTTTGCTGCTCGCGATCGAAACTGATTGTTTTTATTGCTGAAAAGTTGAGCCAGTGTAATTGAAATCGATGCCAACGCCCAAGCAAGGATCAAGCGCCGACTCAGCCCGGCTTATGTTGACAACCAAGAATAAATCTTTTAATATCGCGTCTGCGGTTTTTTCATAAATTGAATCTTTATTCCATTTCTTCTCGAAGCTAGCGAAAAATATATCTATGATTGTAAAAGGTTATACAATTGAAATCGTATATTTGCTTTGCTTCATTTTGAATTATGAACAAATCAAGCCTTTTTTGTGTTTGGCATTTTCAAAAGGTGAATCATTTTTCCATATGGCTGACTTGAAGATATAGATTATTTTTCGTTTAAAATGAAAAAGAAACAAGCGGCTCTTTCACTGATAACAGTTAGCCAAAAAAATTAAAATTTTCAATGTTAAAGAAATCGATTATTTCCCTCAAAATTGACTGATGTAGTGGTATTTCGTGCTAAAAGACACCGATTAAAAGAACTGACTATTTTGATAAAAAAAAAATATCGTTTATGTTTATAATGTCACACATCCCTAAAAACTAATCTCTTTTAATTTTCGGTGAATTGCTACTTGGCACCTACAGCTGGGGTGCAACGTAAACGAGCTTGCAAAGAGATACCGAGAAATAATCTTAGAGTCTTGAAAACGTTCTGCTCAGTGCACTAATCGTAAAAACAAAGAAGCACGTGTAAACGCACCGACTGTTCTGTGTATTTTACTCACAAATGCCGCGTGCATTAATCAGCAAGTTTAAGTGGTCTTTCGCGTCCCTGCCTTTGGCGCGGCGCAACGAGTGAGTAATTGCACACAGCGAATACTGCTGCGAGTAGCAACTTTCATGTGCAAGCGAGTTAGAGACAGGTGCTCAAATCAAGATATCAAACAAGCAAGTCGGAGCTTTAGCCGCAAAGCAGCAGTCAACCTCAGTTTCGCCATTTCCGCAGGGAGCACAGCGCCCGTGTCTGCCTGCCTACTTTGCAGCTCGGTTAATAATATTCCGCTCGTTGGAACAATACACATCAGCGGCATATTCCAACTTTGCATGCAAATGCGAATAATGAGAGTAGAATGAACATGCCCGCACCGACACACTCCGCATGTGTGTGCTCGTGAGCAGTTGCGTAATTGTTTCATCCGAAACGTCTCCCCGGGTGAAAGGCGGGGTGCAATCGACGGCCGCCGGCCGCTGCAACTGCAATCCGCTGCGCTCATCAATTATGCATCCATCGCCTCGACGACTGATTCAATTATTCGCTGCGCCAGACCGCTGAATGCGCGCTCTGCACTTTGCCAGCGTGCTAATGCGCACGAAGGCTCGCTGCTCGTGCAGATGACGACGGAGACGGATTACCGCTTGGGCGCACTCAGTCAGCACCAACCCCCGTTCCGATGCAACCCTTTTCGGTGCATAGGGCAGCTCTTGGAAAGTGCTAAATGCTGTTAAAGGCTTATGGAGTGGGCCGTTGTGTTATTTAACGGGCAAAGAAATGTTTTTTAAGCATATATGCCAAATAAAAAATGTAATACTATTCCCTACTCGAAAAGCAGATGAAATTTACAAAATTTATCTTTCCAATTTTGTCGTTGTACGATTAGACTCGAATTATTTATGCAAGCAATTAAGTTATCCAAGCTGCAATAAGTTTGAAATTGTTAAAATAAAGCTTGGTCATCTTATGAAAAGTCTCATTGAAAATATTAAAACTCAATTATAAGCCGATGCATTTTGTACGCGATTTTCTCAGAACACTTTTCTGTTAGGAGATTTTGGAAAAATAACGGACATTAGCAAAATAATGAAAATTGCGCATCATTCGATTTATCTCACTGAGCAGTTTCCAAAAATGTAAATTTAGTTTTTTTTTAAATCCGATTTCTTTTCAAGAAATTATTGCAGTTTGAAATGAATTAAAAATTTTACTTTATTAAATTATGAAGGTGTTGGTAAATAATGGGAACCGTTCCTTTGGGAAATCAACATCTTTTATCAACACACTATTGAATGGTATAAAACGATCAATTATCCAGGTTATAAGGCGCACTCCCCTGGTCTAGCCTCATTATTCTGAAAAGAATCCTCTTGATTTTCTATCTTGAACAGTAATCTACCCGCCACATGAAAGATCTGCTCCATTTTGCACAATCTGCTCGAGAGTCGGTGACACACAGCGACAAAATGGGCATTGTCGCTGGTGCGAAGCCGGCCATTGCCCTCGATACCTGTATGCAGAGGTGCTAATCCTCGTCCGCAACTCTCGCGTAAACGTAGCTCACTCGGCGCGCAGAGTAGAGAAGCAGTTTGCCGGCGCAACTATGAGATGGAGGGTGGGGGCCCGCGGCAATTAATGTAATTGCTGGCGCACTTTACGAGCTGCTGTCGTGTACTAGACACAATAGGCGCGATTACTTCAGGAAAATCGCCTCAGCTTAACTCGCTCAGCCGCCACCAATAACCCACTCGAATTTGCACTCTCTTTGAGATAAATCAGATCTAGAGCAAGGAAAGAGTGAATAAATTTCTTAGGGAAAAAGGCCCAACTTCATAAACGACAATGCAAAAAAATGCCAGAAAATAGGATCCTTATTTTCGTGGACGAAAATTTTCCTTCAGCACGATTCATTAAGTAAGAAACAAAATCATTTAAGATTCTTGTTGTTGTGGGAAATGCCTGTTATTTTCATATAAAATCCATGATTAGAGGCAGATAGCGTTTTACGTCATTAAATCATCACTTCTCCTGGTTAGAATTAGCTGTTCATCCGCTCGAAAGCATTGGCTGAAAGCAGGACCGGAAATTGGCCCCTCCTCCGCACCCTAAATCTGGGCTTGAGGGGGCTGGGCGCGTGATGAACCTTCCGCGAAACTCGGGCAAACTTGTTTTCATTCAGCACACACGCTCTCTCGGTCTGCAGATCGCGCAGGTGAATTTAAATCGAGCTTTTAAAAGTTGGCTGTGTGTTGCGCCAGTAGCTGGGTGAATGACGACGATAAAATAAGTTTGGTCGCCGTCTCGCGGCTGCCGCTTTTATATTAAACGTGTCAGCGACGCGAGCCGCGGTGATTAATGAGCCGCGAGCGAATATTGTGCTCGCTGCGCGAAATTATTATTCTTTTCCCTGGCGCAGAGACGCCCGTGTCAATTCGGATGGAATTTTAATAAGAGCGTTTTCTTGCTCCAGCGCGAGAAGGGACGTGAGAAACAGCTTTTTAACTATTTATTCGTCTAAAACCATAATTACCCTCGGGCTTTTTGCCTCTTCGCCATATTCGGCAAATATTTAGCCAGGTTCGGGAGACGGTTCGAAAAGCAATTTTTCACCTGTCTTGGAGCCGTTGATGGGAAATCAATTGTGCGGACGCACCATACCTGCCTCCGCCGGGCGAATCGGTCTTTGGACCAATTAATTCCTTTCTTCTGCGCAAATTACTGCCATATTACTCACGAGTCGGCGTTTCTTTGCTTGTAGGTCAGAGGTCACGATGAAGCCGAGAGTGAGTGGGAGGAGAGCGGCCGCGCTGCTATTAATCCTCTTCCCGCCCGTGCTGTGCGCCATGGCCCTCGAGAAAGGTAAGTGAAATACGAACGAACATACGCCTTCCCACCGCGCGCGCTATTATACGCGCTGCAACCTCTTGCCCGCATCGATTTCCGATCTATGAATATGTAATTAGAGTATCGGTCCGTGGAATTTTCGATAATGGTCGCGCCAGGAATTTATTCAGGCATAATCGTGACGCAAAATTGTGTACCTGCTGCGGCACAAATTTATCGCCGCTTGCATATTGTAAAAGCAAATTGAGTTCCGACCCTAATGAAGAAGGAGAACGAGGCATGAACCGTTAAAGAGCGCTCTATTGGAATTTACCTTATTTTAACGAAATTCTGTGCAGAAAATTAATAGGATCCATCAATTTTAATGACTCCATGACAAGTTTTTTTAATAACTATTGAGCTTTAAAAATTGAATTTGACGGAAATCCAGGAGAACACTAACAAGGGGAGCGCACTTTTTGCATTACTACTCATAGCTGCTAAATTATAAAGCCAAACTCGTCAGTATAATATTGAAAATATTTTTCCAATAACAATTTCGTCAATACAGACTAAAATTTTCAAGATTTTTAACTCAACCTAGTAGATTTTACAGCTGTACAAAGTCTCCCTAGATTTGAATGTCCACAATTCGAAAATCACGAACAATGGAAAATTTTCGTCTATATATTCACTAGTATGGTAGTTAGTAAAAATCAATTTTTGAAGCACCAACCCAAAATTTTTTTCGAATTGGCTTGAAAAATATAGTTTGACATTGCTCCTAAGGGCAAGATTTTATCAAGTTGTTTGCCTTTTCTCACTTTTTTTAAGTTTTACTTCTGACTTGTCTTATTGATCTATTTTTGTATAAAAGTGAGAATGAACATCTATAATAATATAGTGCCTTGATGCCTTTCCCTAATTGACAGCTAACTTGTTATATTCAAGTTAGCGCATAAAAAACTTGAATTGGGTTCTGTCTAAACTTTCCTGAAAACAAGCTGGCAAAAAATATTTTATTTGCTTAGAAATCAGCCAAGCAACCTTCTCCCAACGGAAAACATAACCCGCTCGCACAAATACAATCAAATCGGGGGCCGTACGGTGCGGTGCGTTTTTCGCCTTCAGGCACATGATGCGGCCCCGCAAATAAAATTTATTGCCAACCGATCGGCAGGCAGTGGCCATGAATTCATTGCGCAGATAAAGCATATTGAGTTTGCCAACCAATAAAATGGCGAAAACACACATCAACAATATTGTTGTTGTCAGCGGCAGCCAGCGTCTGCTGTCGATCGCCCGCGCGCTGCCCGTACTCTGTGCCACGAGAGGGCACAAACTTTTTGGCACACTTTCATCAGTCCCCAAAGGAGGAAGCCGACGGCCGACCGGCCGGCCTCGGCGGTTAAAGCACAAACACAACCGACACAATGGCTGCTTGTGTGTACCTTACGGGCATATTATTTGCTACACTTCCACCGACGACACACATATAGCTCGGCGGGCGAATGGAAAAGTTTGAGAGAGGACGCTGCTTCCTGTAAATTGATTGCTGCCTTTTGTTGCCAAGTTGCCGCTGCACAGGAAGAAATACCAATACACCCTGTTGCTAAATTTAGAACGCGTGTCGACCGCTAAAACTTTACCTAGTGTCACAAAAATCAGGGAAAATCTTTCGACGAATTTGCGTAGGGACGAGAACTGCAGCCGTGAGAAATCAAACATAACCGCATCCCTTGATTCCCTCTGATTCCAGTTATAATTTATTTATTTAGAGGTCTCAGCTGCAAGAATTAAGGTGGCGGCTGGCGGGACCGGCTTAGCCGAATTTTTTGCCTGGCCATTTCCACCGGCGGCTGATAATATTCGTGAAGTTTAATAGTGCTTAACGGCCCAAAGGGTCGAAAGAAATTTTTTCTCTGCATACTTTTTAATATTTTTACCCTTTTCACCGGCGGCGACCGGCGGCTGGCAGCTGCCCACGTGACCCAAAATTTGCCGGCTGGCGCGGCGCAGCGCGGCTGGCTGAGTGAGACCTCTATATTTATTTTGCTGTTGGGAAGTATGGGGTGAAGTTACCCTGCTGATCTGCAATAAACATAATTTTGATGAAGACCAAAGTCTCCATGATAAACTCTTCACTCTAGCAAATTCGTGGCTACTATATTAGTCCTTAAGAGAATATTTTGATCAACTGAACCAATTTCTCGTCCAATATATAGAAGCACACCATACATTGTGTATTTGTGTCACAAGGACATGCCTGTGCTGGTGGCCCCTCTCGAAAGAAGCTCACTCTGCTCTTGCCAGCCCCGACGCGCGGCGAATGGGGTCTATTGAAATATGAGAGGTGGTCGCAGGTGCGCGCTCGCTGCGTTTCGACATGCGTCCTCTCTCTCTACACCCCTTGTTATTGTTCTCTCTCTCTCTCTCTCTCTCTCTCTCTCTCTCTCTCTCTCTCTCTCTCTCTCTCTCTCTCTCCCCGCTCCCTCCGTAATAATCAAACGCCGCCTGAGCAAACAGCAACTCTCCGGTGCTATTGATTGGTGGAATTTGATATTATTTTGGCGCCAAAAAGCAGGTTCGTTATCGTTGAGGGAGAGACACGTCTTACATCTCTAAGGATGAGCTTCTCTTTGGTTGACGAACTTCTCCACTTTGATTTGCGTTCATTTGCTTCCATTTCCCTTCTCCCTTTGAAAGGACCCATCAATTCACCATTAAACTGGAATTTAGTGAACTAAAGTAATCCTATTGTAAATCTTACTAACGAATAGAATAGTTTCGGGAAACAGAGCCCAAATTGTATGTTTGGCTTTCCTGCCGTTGACAGGCTAACGGTAGTAATTATTGAAGCATTAATCATGAGTGATTTTGAGTAAAGTTTGTTTCGAAAACTAATGAGAAACAGAAACACGCAGAGGCACAATAAGCCAAATTCCCATACGTTCCCATATGAATGGCTCTTTGTAATAGTTTCCTAACTCCACCAAATGCGACTGAGGGGCGAAAACTTTCAGCAAAGACGGCAAACGCATCGATCTCTCAGAAAATTGATTCGTTTTGTTGCTTGTACACCGAGCCCAGAGATAAAGAGTTTCTTCATTTAATAATTTCCTGCTTTTTATATACGCTGTTTAATATCGTAAAAAACGGACGGCTGCTTTTCATTCGCTGATCAGCGATAAGGTTTTGTTTCCAAAGCACGCAGGAGCTCGACTGACCAATCGATCCATTCCCGCGTAATCTGATGAGATTATTCAAATACCGACGAGATGGGCGCGACGAAAGAAGCAGAGACTTTTCCAATCCTTTTTTTCACATCTGCACCGCGGGCAAACTTATTACGCCAGCGACTCGATCTCGATTCCGAAAAAATATTGCACGATTCATGTGTATACAGCCACCCCGATTCGGTATGCAGAAAGCAACCACCAAGTTCTTTTTGCTTTCCATCCCATGACACGAAATCGTTTCTCTAGATATTTACATCTGCTGAGTAGAGTGCCAGGCAAATATTTGAGTTCAGATGTATTTTATGAATGCTCTTGCATTAAATTTCCATTTTCCTACCCTCTTTAAAAGAAAATTGCTACTGATGTGGCTTTGAGATGATGCGTACGTTAAATGATAAATATTTCAGCTACCAACAAAATGACAAAAATTATGTAAATTTACACCGCAGCAATTTCACTCATCCCTACCTATAGTTCTCTTCTCCCTGGTTGTAAAGGGTAATTAATAGGGACATAATATGTATATCGATGTTTTACATTGGTTATTTATTCTGTGGCTGCTATGATGTTCAGGCTGTCAAATGAGCACGAAGCATTTTGACGAATTTTAAAAATGGCACCGGGGCCATTAGGCATTGAAAATAGTTCCCACTGGTCAGATCCAAGATGGGGTCGAAATATGGGCAACTTAAAGCTCTGTTTGGCTAATTTCTGGATGAAATTTGAGAAAGTTTTTCTGGTCCAATACGTGTAATTAATTCATGTAATACCAATTATTTCACAATTTAATTTAAATCTCGAGTCCTTATACCACATTTTTATCTGCTCGTTTCTTCGAATTATGCCTTCTTCCATTGTGGTCTCTTTTCAAAAAGAATCCGGTGGACGTGGTTTTCAGTGTGATTTTTAATCAGTCATATATTTCCCCTTTTCACACGAGAAATCAATCATTAAGATTATTCTTCTCGAAATCAATTATTAATCAAATTAATATTTCTTAAGACACTCACCGGTCAAAATAATTGATTATTTAGAGCAAAAATTGAATATTTAAGCACCATACCTATTAAAATCTGTGCACGTAAGGCAGCTAAAGGCTGTGACTCACAAGAATTGAAAATTCTACATGGTAAGTCGTGAAAAGCCAGTCAATGATTGCTTCTCGGTTATCATTGCTTTTGTGCCTCGCAAATATTCCTCTGCCCTTCTTGTATGCATGCCTCTTTTAAAAATTTCTCTCTTGCCCACTCGCGAGCTCTACTTTTGCTTTCCTTCTCTTTTTCATCTCCCTCCTACGTACATCAAGAGCCTTAAGCACATCACGTAGCTGCAGCTACACAGAAGAAAAGTCCCAAGGTATTTGAGCTGCATTTATACAGCAGCGTCGGCTGCTCGTCCTTATTCTTTATCCAAGCGCAAACCGCAGCCTGAGCTGCCATTATATGTTAAGCACAAGAACAAGATTATAAAAGTGTAACTAAAGTGGGAAAACGGGCGAACGTACAGCGAGTTTTTATCGCGGTCCCACATGCTGCTGCCGCTCTCTTTTTTCGTTTAAACGTTTTCCTCTTGCAAATTCAATTCAGCCAGTGCTAGTGGAGAACAAAAAACGCCGTGTGTGTTCGTTATCTTTCAAAATAACGAGCCTAGCCGAGCCGAGAGACGCTTTTTTTTAAAGGATAGGTTTTCTCCAATTTATTTTTTCTAGAAACAAAATGACTTTGCTCATGTCGAATTGAGCCAGCTCTTTGCTGTGTTTCGTACCTTCAATTTCATCGAGAGTTTGCATATTCACAGTGAAAATTTGTTTTGATTCAAAGTCCTCAACAGCATTGAAAATTCATCAGGTCAAAATACGAGCCAGTTAACTCTATAAACATTAATTACTGTTAAAAGTCAGATGTTGCTTTTCCAGCAGAAAGCACCGTGCCCGCTCTCCATAATCTTCTTTCAAAATAATGCTGCGTTTCCGCTAGCAAGTAGCTGCTCTCCGCCATGAAATCATAATGGGCCGCCTCGCTCGCACATGCATAGAGCCGCGAATTTATTAATGAGAATCCGTCTGCTTTCCTGCAGCACGAGAGCAGAGCCCCGGCTCGATTATCGAGCAGATTCCGTAGCTAATTTGTGAGGTGCTTGCTCGCGGCGGCTAATCCAATTGCCCGCCTGGAATTTAGTTACTGGCGACATTGGCCCAACCTTTGAATCAGTGCGTTAATAGCCTAGTGCTCTACAAACATCATATTGAAATGTTTCTGGAACCTAAATTTATGAAAAGTTTAATTTTTTATGACATTTTGACTGAGTGAGCAAAGATGGTAAATTTTTCTTCACTAGAGGCCTTGACTGACTCGACTATCTCTTGATTGCCGACGTTTTAGTGACCTGATCACTCTTTCAAGTGCCTTTTCACTCTTTTTTGTATGAATGATGTTAGAGAAATAAATTATTATATTTAATTAATTAATATAATTTAAATATTGTGACACTGAATTTTTACGATTTTACCAAAATTAACTCGTCATTGTTTAAAATTGTTCTCTTTCCGTTCTTTCCTAATAATTTCCAAAAGATTGCGGTTCCTTAGATGAAATACGTGATCAATTGATTGTCCCACGGCGATTGGAAGCTCAGAAAAAAGTAGGTCGAATGTCTAAAATTCTTTGCCCTATTTTAATTATTTCTGAGAGGACAATGCATTTTGAGTGTGTTCCGTAGTGTTTTTTTAATTTTTGAATCCATATAAATTTATAAATGTGTAATCCTCAAAAGCGCCAGTTAAAACGACTTGCTCCAATGAATTGTATGCTCGGAACTCCTTCCACTTTTCCCATCGAAAAAAAATATAGTAACAGGGGGTAAAATTAGGTCAAATTTTATATTAATTCGACAACTCAACTCGTTGAACCCTCCACCTTGCTAGCGTGTGTTTTTTATCTCCATCCAGCACGGAACGAACGAACGACTATGCAACGCGTCGGTCACGTACACATTCGGGTTGCATACCCTGTATTTAAGCGACCCGCAGGCTGGGAGCACGAACGCATGGAGCGGATTTTCAATTCAGAGGCCGACTGACTCTATTAATATCCAGATGGAGTCAATTAAAATTAATTTGCTAATGAGAGCACGGAGGAGGAGCGTTGCGTCAGAAAAAGCCATTTCAAAGATGACAGTGATAATAATCAAGCTCTCATTCTCACTCTCTGCGCTCTGAGATCGTAATCTTGAATGGCACTGCTGCATATCTCGGAGAGGGCCTCTCGCACAGGCGTTGCAAAACACATACAAACGCACAGGACCACTGCTCGAAACGCTGAGGATGATCTCGCGCGTGGCCCTTACGATGGCAATAATAATAATGTACACCGGGACCGTCTTTTATAGGCCGCTCGTAACATTCCCTCTCGCGATCCGCGTTTGTATGTGTCGGGCGCACCCAGAAAGAAAGTATCGGCAAAGAATGAGCATAGATGGCCCATAAAAGTGTCGCGTTGGACGGCTGCAACGGCCTTAATTTCCATACTTTGTTGATTTATGCAGTTAGTACTCTGTGCAGGCAATCGGAGGGAATGACACTCTCGCTTTTGCCAGAAGGCGTTCTGCAGTGATTTTGGCACCAAGAAGAGCGATTTTAGTCGATAAGCAGTGCTGTAAATTTAAGACAGTATCTTTGAAGGCAAAATGGATCATTTTTAGCGTATTGTTTGTAACAAAAAATGTTCTTTATTGTTACGATATTTATGGGTTTAATGGTCTTACAGCAACTTCGCCATAGAATAAATATGAAATAATTCTATACAGAATGGACAGATAACCAAAAATAAAAGTTTTTTTATTAAATAAATGCACTTTATTTACTCTGCAGTTCTAGCATAGAGCGAAAGACAAGGGATGACTTAAATAAGAATGATCCCAATATACGTTTTAAACCCTTGAAATAATAGGCAAATCACAAGTTGATACATAAACGTCACAACTGTGTGATAATATTGTTTTTTTTACAAAATTAAAAATTGGAAGCAATAGCAGGCGTGTCTGTTTGTGAAATAGACCAACTTCCAGTTCTGGTCATCCGTAGCATGGGCGAAAAAAGCAGAATTTATTAGAAATTTTATAAAAAGGCTGGTTCGGGATGGGTTTATTAAAATTTTCTGTCGAAGAGAGAATTTTTTGTGCGAAGATCATCCCCAAACAAGCTAGAGTCAACTATAGCTAGCATGATAGTCTGGATTTCATGAAATTAGACAAAGCAGAGAGTACCCTTTTTAATAGTCTAGATATTACTTTTATTCTAAATTTGTTAAAAATCGTTAAGATTCAAGTATCACTAGATTTATTTAATGTAGCTGCCAATTTGTCCAGTGGTTAAATAAAAGTTGCTAAAATACCAAATTTTCATCTACAAAAAAATGGGCTTGAAAATAAAACCTTTTTTTCAAAGTTCAGTAAATTTGTGACATACCAAAAAAAAAATACTTTTTCTATGGATTTTGAGCCAATTTAAATTGTATCGCCAGTTTTAGACAGTTCCAATGGCTCGAAATTACATGATTCATATTCAATTGAGGGTCACATGTAAATTAGAAGTTCGGGAATAAATATTCAACCGTCAAAAATCACTTCCTTATTTATTATCCAATCCAAAGCGGTCTGCTCCAGTGCTAGTTTGGATACTAGTGCCTGTGTTTGTCGTTCTCTTCTCGCTCGGATTACGCCGAGGTGGCACGCATTAATCCATCTCGCGCACACCTGCGATGCGATCGCCGCTGATTTGCAAGCTGATTTATCAGCAGGCGCGTACTCGGGAGAGAAGCCGGATTAGAGGCAAGGCGTGCCACGCACAAATATTAAATTGGATTCTGGATGCGCTCGCGCCCAAATTACTGATGAATCCCGGCTTGCTCGTGCCTTTGTTTTCCGCCTACGAGCTAATCTGGCGCGTGGCATTACAGCACATACACGACGCGCGGCCTTTATGTTTCGTGTTCGCCCGACCTGACTGCGCATATAGTGGAGCAGCCGGCGGATTCTCTAATTTCGTTTGCACGTCGAACAGTTCGAGTTACAGCCTGCCTAGAGGATTCTTTTCAACTCCAAACTTTGTATTTTAATTAGGAGTTGTGTTAGTTTGTATTTTGTGTACAGAAGATAAAAAAATACTCGTGCTTGAATTTCAATATACAAAGGGTGAGATTGTAATACAAATCTACAAAATATGTATAGAAAAAAATGACAGGCCTAGGATTTCAAACTGATATTTTTTTTTGAAAATTATCAAAAATGCTATTTAACTTTACCTGATATGCTCTCTAAAAATTGGGAAAGAGCTAAAACCTTCTCAGGTGGTCGTTTAAATTTCTGAGAGAATCGGTTACAAAGTGTGCATGCTAATCAAACAGCGAAATTTGTCTCTCTATTGAAAATTCTGAGAAATTTCCCCAAAAAGAGAAATTACCTCATAATTTGCACACCGTTGAACACAAAACGTGACGAGAGGAATCGAAATCAAACAAAAAATCAATGACAAGCCGTTTAATGTTTCGATAAATTTCGCAAAATATGATTATCAATCATCCTGATTGCAAAAGCAAATCAATGCCAAGAAAATTATTTACAACAAAGCTTTTTTCTATGTTGAGATAGTTAAAGTTCCGTTGTCTCGGTTTTTATCATTCCATTTGCCAGAGTAGTTCTGAAAAGCAAGGCAAGGAGTAAAAGTGGAAGAGCACACTGCAAACGACACAGCCGTAATATTTTCTAAACAGATGTGATGAAAATCAGTAAAAAAAATAGAGCAAAATTTATGGACGCATCATAAAAATAGGGCGAGAAAGCGGGAAATGGCGGGGCGCAGCTCAACTATTCCAGCCAGAGCTCATTTTTTAATTTCACCGAGAGCATTTGCGAATATCTCTCGCTTGATTAATTGCGAATAATGCAAATGAGGGCTATAGCCGGTTGCGCCGCAGCCGCCGCTGCTGCTGCCGCCACCACTCGGGTGTGTATCACTCAACTGCACACACTCGACTAATTATTTTTCGCACCGCCACACGCTCTGTGCCTGCCGCCGCCGCCGCTGCCGCTGCTGCTATGGATATCATTTATTCCGCAGGCTTGTTTGCCAGTCAGTGGCAAGACCAACTAACGATCGAGCGTAAATGTATTTTTGATTAAATCGTCTCGAGCACGATACCGCGGGCACTTTTATTTCGCTGATGTAAGTTTTGTGGTTTTTGCGCAATCGAAAACAAAGTTCTCGTGCTCAAAGAAAATGATGATCCCATCTTGACACTGCCTTCCACAGCTAATTTGAATGCCTCTGCTGTTGCACGTAGATAATGTAGACCTCATTTCGAATGAGCAGCGATAAAATCAATTCGCCTGCTTATTAAAAGCTTTGCCCTGCTCATGAAATGAATAATTGCAAATTTAGCTGGACTTCAATATTTAATGGTTAAATTTTCCCGCCTACTACACGTCCAAAAATATTTGTTTAATTTACCCTTCAAGTTTTACTGTTTATTCCTAAAAATATTTCTTAAAAAGGGTGATGTAAATGTATTATCAAGGATCTGAGTCGATGAGGATTTTAGAGTATTGCGAACGCTTCCCGACTAGCTACTTGCTGGTTTGCACCTTTCCAGCACGTGTTCATTAATTTTACGGGAGAAATGTAAAGTGTTTAAATAAACGGCCCCATTGCGGAGGCAGTAACACGAGTTGGTCCTTTTCTGGACTGGGCTTCCTCCAACGAGTTGTTTTCTATCAGGGGGTCACACATTTCAACTATTTCAAGAGAGGTAAACCAATAAAAACACGATAAATTTCTGTTTAAAATAACACAAATATTATTCACTTTTGTTCTTCGCAAAATAATAATTTAAGTTTAGTTTTTAAGGGGAAAAAATTTGGATCATGTAATCGGTATATCTATACTTTCATTTATTTGTTGTATTTACCAAAAGCCATCAGTAAAATATCCGCGTTTTCTTTTCCACTTAAATCGATAAATTATCGATTTCACCAAAACCATAAGTATGTACAATGACCCTATTAAAGAAAGGGCTATAATTTCCATAATTTCAACTGGCCCCTTTTTAGGGCTACAACAAATTTCATAGAAATTTTAATAATATCATTTATCATCTCTCCACACTAAATTACTGAATGATTTTTTAAGTAGTCAACTATCAATTTTCAAATAAGACCAAAAACCATATGTTGCGCTCATTTCTCGATCAGCACTTAACAGATTTGGTTCGTTTAAAATTATTAATTTATCGTATGAAAATATTTCCATACAGCTCGTTTTGAATGAATAATTTTTAGACTGTAAAAAGGCTTTTAATATTAAACGTAAAATACGTTTTTACGCCAAGACGGAAAAGATTGTGCTGTATACCCGTTCAGCAATAAAATCGATAAATCTTCTCGAAGCTATGCAAAATTCATCAATGGAAAAGTCTTCTCCAAAGAAGGAAAGTTCCACCCCTGGCATTATACAGGATGCCGTCAAGTCGGGTAGCGGTAAAAATTAATAGAAATTTCGCAAGCCAGCACCTGAACGCCTCCCCAAGGGTTGTGCTCACAAGTTCAGTGTATGCCGATGGAGCAATCTGCATGGCAGAGGCGCGGGGTAAAAATGCTCGCTGGCTCGCGAACGGCAGTCCTTAAAAAAGCGCACTCTGGCGTAAATAATGACGGGAAAGGCGTTTTCAGCACAGCCTCCTCGCTGAATTGTTGCGCAAGAAAGATTTTTCTCCTCGGCGCCGAGCTTTCTCTTTGACTACACTTGCCGAGCTGCTGGGAAACGTCAATTGGACTCAAATCTCGCACAGCAGCAGCAGCAACAGAGCGTCGGAATACAAATATATGCAAAGTAGCCATCAATATGGCGTACCCATATTTCCTCTTGTAGCGGCGGCGTGTGTGCGCATATGAGTTGTATTATAATCGGGTGCTTTATTTACATGCAAGGCAATCGGCCGCGCAAAAAGCTGCACGCCGTCCGCCTCGCAAGAATAATTTTGTCCGGGGCAATTTATTTGTGTCAAACATGGAGTGACAGCAATTCTTGCCGACAAGACAAATATACGAGAACACACAAGCGCCGTAAAGGCGGCAGTCGAGCAAGCTTCCCTCTGCATCGTGTTTTTTCTCCTTAAGCTTTCATCGAAGAAACTTCTTGAAGATAACAGAAAAATCAGAATGCGCATGGAAAATTTTTTGAAAACATGAAAAGTAAATGAGACTTTACAATTTTGAAAATGTCAATCGATTCACGAAAGTCGAATAAGATTAGGTAAGCGAATTAATCAGTTGAAAATTCTAAAAATAGGCTGCAATGCGTAAAAACCGTTGATTGAGTGGTTTTTTGGGTTAAATACCTAGCAAAAATTGAACCTCAAGAACGCTGGCGAGCAAGCAACACGTAAAAATACAACAAGAGAACCATTAAATTCCACAAGACCAAAAAATATTAAATATTTCAAAGTATAAAACATAAATTTATTAGCAATATAGCAGTGTATAATTCTAAAATTGGTGCAAAGAGATCAATAGTAACCTAAAGCAGTAAGAGCGAAAACAAAATGCAGTTTCTATGCTTTTTATAAATTTTATAATTATTTCAATTCTGTGGTCGTACAATATTCAAAAATTGTTTTCCTTCTTGACTGGAAAATGAATAACAAAGACTTAATTCTTATTTAAAGGAGGATTTCAATAACTCAATCACTTTGGTCTGTGTATAGAGCGTCCTATTTAATAAGAACAGTAACATCTCTAGTAAAAAATTAGTCACAATAATAAAGTAAATAAGGCATAATCCAAATTCCACGTACCTATTTCATGAGTGATTCGGTCAGCTCTAAAAGACCAAATGATCAGAAAAATGCATGCAGAATTAAGGGGAATGCTTTATGCCGTTACAACAACTTGCCTTTTCAATTTGTTAAACATTGTTCAATACTAAATAAATATAATGTATTTATTTATACTATCCTGTAAATTCCCTTATAGATAAAATTTTAATTTTAGCTTCAATTTAGCTACATGAATACAAGTAGGAATTCAAAATGCGTCTATTGCGCAGAAGAGTTTAGGCTCTCTTGAAAATCTAAAATTTGATTTGAGACTCTCCAAAACGTTCATATTCATTGAAAAACTGGCTGTAATTTTAATTTTGAACATTTCCAAGTGCCGGGAAAGTGGAAAGTGATAAAAACGTTCATGCTCTTTCACTCTCTGTACAATAAAGCATTAATATGCTTTGGCCCTGACGGTGAAATTTTCTCACTTTTGAATATCAGAGTTTGGGAAGGCTAAAACGATGAATGTGAGCCTAATGCAGGAGTGAAAATCGGTTGCCTGGCAGCAGGGTAATCCTGGTGCATTAATGCCGACACACCATGTAAAAAGATAGGGATGTTTGCCCAGGCTGGTTGTTTGCCTGCGTGGGCGACGTGATGCCCGCGCGTGCATTTTCGCAGCTAGTGCGCGTGTGTGTGTATATATGCAAGCGCGGCGGGGCGGAGCACATACATTTTTTGCTCCAATATCTCCGGCTGACGTTGGCAGAACGGCTCTCACACGCTTGTTTATTCTGTGTCATGTTCCGCCGTCGTCCCATCTATATTGGAATCATATAGCGCGCGCCAGCAGTTGATGTCAATTTTCCTAACATGCACACGCAGCCTCTCGGGAAAAGATGTGTTTGAAAAATCGAGTGTGACACACGCGGCTCTCGCTCTCTTTACCCGGCCCCCGATGATATCGCGCGGAATGTGAATCACGAGACGCGCGCGAGTGCAATCTTTTTCACACTCGCCTTTGTGCCTATACAGCTCCAATATTGACACGCTCCGCAATCTGTGTCAGCTTCTGTCGGCCAGCCACACTGTTGCTGCTGCTGCCGTATTAATGACGACCGAGTGTGTTCACGTACGCACGGTTGCTGTTTTGTTGCGGCCTCTTTTGTGTCGCTCCACTATTTTTGATGATGACATACACACACATACACACACCCTCTCCAGTCAAAGCCCGCAGAACATGATGTTTTCCGTTGCGGACCTCAGATCATCAGAGCATGCCTACTGCATGGGGAACCATTAATGTGATTGGTGTGCTTTAGTCAAAAGGAAAGTCATGTCGGTTTCGGTTAAATCAACAGACTCAAAACATTTAGAAAACGAGTTTATATAAATGTGTTCTAGCTCATGTCTCATCTGCTTAAATTTTTGCCGTTCGATTGGAAATAATTTAAACCGTTCTTTAGTATGAATTTGCAGTTCACAGGGCAAGTTCAGAATATTATTAACAAAAAGGCGAGCTTAACTTTTAATCCAAAATAATATTATAGTGTTTTTCGCTGCCATTCAAATTTGTGTTTCAAAAAGATGATAGTTTTGCCAAAGGAACAGTTCCCGCTGTTTTACGGTTCTCTAGATCAACTTTTCCGTAATACAAAAGTATGAATTATAACAAATTTCAAACTGCCATAATTTTTCGCATTTCAATCAATTTTGTATTATTTGTAGAATCTGCTCACAATAAATCGAATGATGTGTCATTTTCAAGCTTTCGCCTAAAATAATTATGATGAGCCAAGCTGAAATCAAATTTGACCGAACTCTGGGCGAATTTACTGGAACCGCGTTTAACCATCATCCTCGAGGGCAAAAATTTCGCGTTTTTCCAAATTTGGCTGCAAATATCTCAATAAAAACAAATATTTGTTTAACCATTTTTCTAAAATGTAATTTTATTAAATGAGGCATATTTTGGCAATCTCGAATTTGAAACATTTTGTACCCCTCAATATGCAGGAATTTTTAAAAATACCAAATTTCTGGGCACACCGGTTCTCGTTAGATCACCGAAGTTAAGCAACACTGAGTGCAGCCAGTGGATGGATGGGTGACCGCCTGACTGCCGACTGCATAGCTCTAGGCAAACTCGCTACTTGCTAGTTTGTTTTGGACACTAATTCTTTCGATTGATTTATCTCGGTAAAATCAAAAGTTTTAGTCTCCTGAGAAGGAAGACCTTTTCAAAATGTTGCAAACTTTAAGCCCGTGCAAAGCTGGGAATTCTTAGTATTTCACTATGCTATTTACAGGTGAGACTAAAGCCTATTGGGTTAACACCTTTACCAAATTTCAATAAAATCTGAGAAATCCCTGCCAAAAAGTGTTCCATTAGTTTAGCCCAAGCCATCTTTATTTTGGCTTTATCAAATTTTATTTTGTTATTTCAAAGATTACTGGTAGATACGAGCCAATTTAAAAAAGTCTTCAACGTCCATTGATCTATTTAGAAAAAACAAGATTTTTTAAGCACTGTAGGAATAGTGATAATTAACGTGTTGCAACTAATTACTCAATCACTCGCTTTAATTAAGAGCGTGTTAATTTCTAAATTTTAATGGAAAGGTTTGAGTCTTGTTTGCAGTGAAGGTCGCTTTGATGAGCGTGTTCCCGTGCAATTTCCGCGCCTGCCTTTATTGGTTACTTTTTATTTAATATCCCTCAAGCCAGCAATTATCGGGTGACGTGTCGCACAGCAGCTCCGTGCAGCGGTGTGTTCTCCCCCTTTGTTTGTCTATTTGCTGTTGTGCCGCCGAGCGAGAGGCACCAGCCATTGTAATTAAATCTGTCACAAAGTCGGACGCGCCGAAACGAACGCACGCACGTCGAATTCGGCGCGAACACCCATTTGACACTCGCCGGCTTTTATTGAATCTGCGGCTGGCGAATTGCGGTCGGTTTTGTCAATATTTATCTTGCGAAAGTGACGTCCGCAAAATAGACGCCGGTCCAGGCCGATTTTCTGAAATGCGGCAGTGTCGAATCGTGTAATTCTATCCCCTGACCAGCCGTAGCAATGCGATTGACATAGTATTTTATTTTATTTATTTTTGGACAGGACATGACCGAGTCTTTTCGTGGTCTGTACCATTTACGTCAGTGCAGAAGGCACTGCCAAAAAATGTATTATTTGGTTTAAGTGTATTATTATGTGTTTTAAAATTCTGATATATAATTTTTCCTTTACCTGATGATTGCGCAAGAGTTAAAATTTTACCCGGTTATTATTAAAATTTCTGAGAAAATTGGCTCCAAATTTTGCATACCAATCAAGCGGTAATTCACAGTTTCCTTATTGAAAATCATGATTTTGATTTATAATGACATAAGGAAAATTTACCTCATAATTTAAAAATTGTTAGATAGACTGCGGAGAGAGGAATAAAAAATCACTTACAAACCGTATATTTTTTGGTCCAATTTATCATAATTCTGGAATTTAACAATTAATTTAATCTAGGTTATGATTATGTCACACTGTAAGGATTATTATTTCAATATTAAATTAAAATCTATTCCGCTATTTGAAGTCTACAGTTAAAATTAATTTCAATTGTTGCCAGCATCAATATTGCACATAAATCTAATGCAAGAATCATTTACTTAAAATGGATTTGCAAGCATTACATATATATTTATTTGTTATTTCATTTAATATCCTCATCTCTATCATATTAAGGTTGCCTTAGTTCGTCAGCAGTCAGCTGTAAAAAACAAGATATCTAAACAAATGAAAATCAGGAGTTCCTAGATTTATATTTATTTGTAATTTAGCGCAATAATTTTTCAATAAGTTGTCATTATATCTAAAATATTAATAAAAAAAATCCAGGCAATTGCTTCTCTATGAAAAATGTAGTATTATTACATATTCATTTTTATAGAAACAATACGAGAATTCACGAGTTCTCTTTTGTCTGGAAAGCATTATTAGGTAGCTTTATTTCTACTCCAAACCAGACATATTACTCATTGTCTGCAAAGAAAAGGCAGGAGTGTCTGGCAATTTGGAGAGCCAATTGGAACGAGCCGTTTGGCCGACCTTACGCGTTAATTGACACTGGAAAATGCACAGCCGGCCGTCCATTTTAATAAATTTGCGGTCGTTCGCCGACTGGCTGAGCCTGGGATTTAGGCAACCACATACATACCGACCGGTTTACGTCGTCTGATGCGTTTTGCGGTCATACCTTAAGCCAATCGCAGGGCCATGCGCAACAAATTGAATTTCCACTCGATTCGCTCGCCGACGAGACGATTTCGCCGAGGTCGTTTCCGGCCGTGCGAAATCTAGGCCATTAATTAGAAAAAGGGAGCGCAGTGCTTGCCTGCTCTAGCCTCATTACTGCGCGTTTCTTTGTTGCTCACACGGCAAGGAGCAACACTAATTACAGCGATACACCATAATCCGAGGAAAAGCAATCGGATACCTGCTAGTAGGGGATTCAGTAGGGAAGAATGGAAGTAAAAATATGACAGAAAGGTACTTAAAAGCTACTGACAAATTTCCTGCAGAGGGGGAGCGAAAAAGTGCAACGTAAAATACTGATGAGCGATCTCATCGGGTTTCAACTCACGTTATTTCCTCCGAAAATTACTCGCGAAACTAATTTAAACGCCGTGCGCGTATTGTTTCTGCACTTTGCAGGAGAGAAGGAAAGGGGCCTTTGCATCCAAAGAGCGAAACTCCGCCTCGAACGGCAGCAAGTGAATGTACACACGCAGACAAATGTTGTGGTCCTTGGGGTGCACTAGAGTGTCTCTCTCGACTTCCATCAAACCGACAACGCATACATATTTGCTCACTGGAGTTATATCACGGCCTTCGGGGCCCAGGGGAAAGGCCCGAATGGAATTTGCTGAAAATCCTTTCGTTTCAATTCATCCATTGATTTGTTTGCGCGCCTGTTTACACGTCGCGTGCATAAATATCCATTCCATCCAGCCACGCGAACGACGACGACGGCCTTGTTGTTATTTGAAGCGAAATCCGCTGTTTTTGCGGTCGCTGAATGTTTGCATGCGATTCTGCGGCGCCGCGATCTGCTATCTCGGCTCAGCTATACCGCGTTGCGTAAAAGCATGGCCGCCCAGAATGAGTGGGATAGGGAGAAAAAAGGAGGACGCAATTGCAATGTTTTTCCACCTGGCATTCCACGGTTTCGCGGTATTGCGCTCATCGTCAAGGTGACAGTGTTTGTTTTTATCTTGAATGCATACTAATGATGCAAAAAACAAATAAAATGCAATCCCGAGTGCAATACATGCAAGTCAAGGTTGAAGCAGAATTGAAATGTCTCCACTATGATTTTATTTTGTCACTGTGCCTGACTGAGTTTCCAGCTAACGGAACGCTACAGTTTTTAATTTATTCTAGGGACAATTTTAGAATTGAAAATATAAATTAAAATAGCACAGGCAGGAAAAGTTATGAATGCAAGCTGAAAGTGTGCAACAGACAAGATAAGGATATATATTATGGTTAAAATTGCTTATTTTTTCTTTTTAAGCTCGAGTTAAGGTTAAATTGTTTTCATCACAGTTCAGGAAATGATAGAATATTTGATTGGTTTATTACAGATTTTACAGTCACAATCCTTATTCGCATAAGAGAATCGCATATGAACTCCGTGTCAATTTAAGAGACGTTAAAAAGCTGGGTTGCTTTTAATTTATAAATTCCATCAGTGTCCGGCAGGGAATATCTAATTGTGAGCAACCCTCTAATAAAAAAGTCCGTCTACCAATTTATATGTATCTCAGCCTGGGCCTGGATGTCATTAATTTTGAAAAGGACAAAGCCCTTTTTAGAAATATTAATTTTTTGAAGGATTTCCAATTTTCTCCGCCAAATTTCCAATATTAGCCACATTTTAATCAAGACCAGTGCAACCAGGGAATAATAGAAATTTTGTTATATAGTTATTAATTTTAAAAAATTGTTAAAAATTCAGAAATTTTAGAAGAAACCACAAGACTGCCGATGTTTGCAACATTTGTCTCTGTCAAATGAGCAACACCGTAATATGTGTCGATGTTGAAAAGCCTTTAGCAGTTCATTATAAATCAACATTGAAATGAAAATTAAGTAAAAATTAATTTCAACTGTTTATTAAGCCGTTGAAATAAATAAATTAAATATTAATGTACCATACTTGAATCGTAGCAGGATCAAATTTAATATAAAAATAGAAGATAAAAGCGGATCTTGTCAGTTCAGTGTTGCAAATTCGGGAAGAAGAGGTGAAAGAAGAAAGTGGATATAGTTCGTAGTCATTAATTTTTTCTGTAGTGCCTAAGTCCGCGAGAAGCCGCAGCTGTGACTTCTCACAGTTACACCAAAGGGCGGATTTTAAGCTCTTCTTTGTGCTCCCGCTGCGCGCGTCAGATTTTATTATACACCGGCGCTCGGCCCGCAAGCCCCTTGATATTTATTTGATATGCAAAGTCGAGAGAGCAACAGCAGCAACTTCAAAGTGCTATGTGGCCGCCCTTGCGAGACCTGTTTGATTGTCGTAATACTGAAACATCATCGGCCCAGAGAGCCAATAACGCCATTCCGCCAGGTGAACTCGAGGGGATGCTGCTGCGCTTGGCGTAGGCGGTGGGGTGTCGTCGCCGCCGCCTGCCGGCTTAAGAAGGGAAAACAACCCCCGGGAGAGGGGTGCTCGCGCTCGCCCTTGCGCGCCGCGTTCATATACACAAACAACAAACAAAGCTCCTCTAAATAACGTTTTCCTTGGCAAAAAATATGAATGCCCGTGTAACATTACGCCGAGATAGGGCAGATGCCGACCTTTTCATGTTTTGATATGACGTCTCTGCGTCTTGTTTTGTCGCGCAGACACAGAGGAATCACCTTGAAAGGCTATGCGGAGGCTTGTGCCCTCTGAAACGCGCTGTTCGTGCTGGCAGGAATTTAATTTCCTCGTTCTGGTTACAGGCATCTCGTTTCTCCTCAAAATTAATTCTTGTTTATTGGATATTCAACCCCCAGACTGGCCAGGAAATCGATAAATATATTTTTTCTTGACTGCTTCTTGATATCAGATCAGATGTTTAAGTAAGCGAACATTTTATATTTTAGTTAAATGATCAATGTGAAAAGAGAGGAAAATAAAACGTAGCAGAATAGAGCCTGGAGTCAGTTGCACTGATCAGATTGTTTACGACCATTTTTTCGCGTAACATAACACATTCAGCATCACGCCCTCCTTGAAACGGCGACGTGTGCAGGAGTCGTTTCAGAAAAACACTTGGGCGGCGTTGGCTGCGGAGGGAATAAAATATTTTCTCAAGTGGGACACACGCCGGCAGCATCACGTTGCAGCGAGCGGCACTACTCACTCACCGACATAGTCAGGCAGACACCTCGCGCTCCTTTTGCACCACCACAAGAGGGTACTTCTCATTTCTTGCGTCGCTCATCGACTGCACGCCACCGCGCTCTTTTATATCCTAAGCATTTTCACCACGAATTCAATGGGGAAGCCTCCACAGCGTAAAAATCAGTTGGTGCGGTATTTAATTACCTTTGTAAAACTTTGAAAGCAGTATAGAGCGCGAGTTTTCTAAATTCGTAAAACGTAAATTTTATTCGTATTCTGTTGTGAAAGATAAACATTGTTTTGTTAATGAAATGAACAAACTATTTTTTTCAGATGTAAACAACTGTCAACAAGCATTTTTAATGGTAGTTCAGTTTAAATTGTTTCATACTTACAAAATAAATATTCCATTTATGTGCTCAACAATCATTAACTTCAGAGATTTTAAATAAAGCAAACAAAATATCCAGGAACTAAAAGGAAACAATATGAACAAATATTAAATTTTTAATTCGAATTATAGGTAATGTGCACAACAGAATTTCGTTTATTTTTTCTGTGGTCGAAATAATGGTCAGGCAATCGTGTAACGAGTATTTGGATACTCGGGATACTCGTTGAATTTATTTAATAAATGTATCAAATACAATCAAATGAGCACAAATGAATTATAAAATATGTATTAAAAATATTTTTTTTCTCTGTAATATCTGCAAAGCTAGAAAAACGAGCACAAACTCTGGATTTGCCCTTAGAATGTCTGAAAAAGATCAAATTTCACGATTTTCCCACGCTTAACCACATTATCAATATTCCAGGAAACCACGTACTGATTTCGAAATCCCATGATTTACTCCCTCTTCTATTGGTTGCTGAATCCGGTTTTATGAAACCAATTATTTATTGTTTTAAGTAAAAACAAGTGGTCACAGCTAGCAAACTAACTAAAAACGCTGAACTCTGATTAACCGAATGAGACCGATTACTATTCAAAAATAACAAATTATATTTTAGCAAAGATCCCGATTACAATAATAGACTATTTTGAGAAAAAATTAATTATTTTTGCAAATGTCTACAAATTATTCAATTAAATGTAACTTTCTTACTCAGGTCAAAATGCCTGAAGATTGATCATCGGAAACTTTTTGGCTTCACGTGGGTGACCGCACTTCATTTTGCTCAGCGAACGAAAAAGTGAAGAGCAGGGCAGAACAAAGGCGGAAATAAATCATCCCCTCCGTGGTGCTGAATAATTTTTGCGCTCGTGGCGCGTTTAAAAATAAACAGTGGTGGCTGCGATTGCGTTCATTTCAGCGCCACTGCGGATTTTTGTTTTCACTCTCCGGCCGCATTTGATTATTATGCCGAATGAAAAATGGCTTTCACACTCATCAATAGGCATGACGAGTAGCTGCGCGCACGATGATAATTCGGGCGCGTTTTGTTGCAGCAAGCTCCGACTGACAAATTTAGTGCGCCGAGGTATCCAGCCCGGCCGTCGGCGGAGCTAATGTTAATTTGGGCCATACATCATGCACACATGCTCACCCATTGATCATCTTCACGCCAGAATCAACAAATTCGCAATCGCGCCGGCTCTGGCTGTCGCTGAATGCTCTGTACTGAATTAATATTTGCGCACCGCCCTAGCCCCTGGCGCAGCTATTCTATTTTCCGGCGATTAAGGGCTTGCGAGTTTTAGGGCTCAGCTGCTTTTAAATGCACCACGCTATTCCAACAGCAAGGCCGAAAGTGATTTTGCTTCAGAGGAACAGCAGAGGAAGGGTTCGATGTGTAGCTAGAAGCTCGGAAACACACTATTCTGTAATCTCAAAGTTGTTAACCTTCGAATTTCCAAGCCAAAACGTCCGGCAAAAAGTGAAATTCTAATTTCAATGTTGGAGCACGCCGAGTGTGTGAATTTTAACGACTCTGAAACAAATGCCAGCAGGCGCTTTCAGCTCTTAAAATTTCAATAGGCCTATCTGCATTCATAACAGCTACACCGCTTGCAAATTTTCACCTGCCTGGCACCACCCATTAAAAACTTTTCCATTTAGTCGCTCTCCCGCAGTCATTTTCTCCTAACTTAGCTGGCGAGGGAGAACTTCTTATTATTTAAATGTACAATTTCACGGTCAGCCAGTGAAGGTGTCTGCGCAGCAGCCGATCTCTCAGGCTAAAAGTTTCTCACTGTTCTACCATTCGAGAGAGCCCATTTCTCCTTGGTTGGTGCAAATAAAAACAGAGTTTGGAAAAAGCAGGTGGAAATTCAAACCAAAAGCATTCAAAAAGTTTGGCTTCACCTGCTCTTTGTTCGTCTACCTTACCGTCAACTGGTAAAGTATTCAAATGCTTTGTTCGTCGCATCCATTTTGTTTGGCTTGCAATCGAGCCTCGTAGGACAAAGCCATCGCTTAAAGCACAGTTATTGCTTCAAGAGATGTATTTTGGACATTTTGAATTAGAATTATCAGTTGCAATATCTCAATTTTATCCCTGCAAATTTTGATCCCTAAAAATCAGACCACATGTAAATTTTGCAAGCAAATAATTTGTATTTGAATCATAAACGAAGTATACAACTCTCAAACTAGTTTAGCAAGACATTCCTGTAGAAATACGGAAAAAAACAGCTAGCCACACAACGAGGAAGCCGCATTTAATTTCTTCAGACAAATTATGTCAATCTTCTGCATGCCTTCATTTGCTTCTCTCAAGAATTAAATATACAATTTTTGTCCCTATATTTGTTGCGATTTGCAGCAAAAGGCCCCTGAAGTGCTAATTTGTTAAAATTTTGAATTAAATAATTAAATTTCCTTTAACTGTTAGAATACTTACCGTGAAATCAATTAATTTAACATTTAAATTAATTGATTAATTGTTCCTCAAATATTGTGCAATTCAGTGGACGTGTAAACAGTAAATTTTACTTTGCCTCTGATTGGCGTTTAAATTATTATATACCAAACAACTTTCCCGCGAAAAGGTGTTTCGATGACAGAGATCTGCAGGAAGCGAAACCAACTTGGCTACGATGGTTGAAAGATCCCAGGTCCTCTTGAAATATCACTTGGTAGTAGAAAAGCAATAAAAAATTCCCCAAAGAGCGCATTGTGATATTATTAAACTTGCTCGTCAAATAATAGAATAAAGATGGCATCAGAACGTGAGGACTGCAGTTCTACGCTTTGTGCATGTTGTTTGGAGAAACTGGGACGAGAGGTAAAGCGTTGATGAAACTGTTGACCTCACTTTTAGCAGCCCTTCTCGCACGTGTATCTCGGGACCGGTCTTTGTGAAAGCAACGAATATACCGTCTTGTGGGGCCTCTCTTTGCAAAACCGCTCGTTCCTAGGCAGGTCGAACGAGAGAGAGAGAGAGAGAGAGAGAGAGAGAGAGAGAGAGAGAGAGAGAGAGAGAGAGAGAGAGAGAGAGAGAGAGAGAGAGAGAGAGCAAACACCCCTCGCTCTTTCCTTTTCCTTACCCGATTTCAAAAGGTGTTTTGTAATTTCCTCATTACACTCGCCGAATGCGGCGCTTCAGGGCGCAAAGGAAAGTACGTTTCGCCCCTGCCGCGTCGTCGCGTTTCCCCCGCACAATGCATGCGTCGAATAAAGCGAGCCCTTTCAATCTGATTTTCCGCGCGAGATCAGCAATATCTTTTGTTCACGCTTCATCTCGACAGACTCAATGGAAAGAACAACTACTATCGTCTGTCCGTGATTGCAAGCAGATGCAGATGTGTGCGTTTGCTGGTGGGCCAGATCGATATTGCCCGGTGCCACAACGTACGAACACGGTACTTGCCAATCACATTAAGTGCCTGTTTTATAACCGCCGGCGGCAAATAGCTCCATACGCTCGCTCGCGAGAGAGAGAGAGAGATAGAGAGAGAGAGAGAGAGAGAGAGAGAGAGAGAGAGAGAGAGAGAGAGAGAGAGAGAGAGAGAGAGAGAGAGAGAGAGAGCGAGCATATGTACACTTGGACTTAGTCTCCAGCCTGATCTGATTTCGCGTGCGATAGCGACCGGGGGCGATAAGCCCGTGCCGCCGGAATCAATATTCACTCTTTTGCTTATCCGACGTGCACGGCAATAAAATTTGTTTACTTACCCTGCCTGGCGTGTGTGCTTCTTAGTAAGTGCCAGATTTCTATCGCGCGCCGCCAGAAGAGGAAACTAGTAAATAATGCTGGATTATTCGGGTGCACACACACTCACACGAAAGGAATAATACAAACAAATAAACGCCCAATTTGAATCGAGATCGTTCGATTGAAATGCAATGGGCACGTTTTTATTTATTACTTTTGTTGAGTTGTGATAAAAGTTTAATATCAAAACACTCCACAAAACGTGCGTTGGAGCAATGTGTCAATTTAAACTTCTCCAGAGGCCAAAAATTCAATTTGTAAATGTCGCTAAACAAACATTACGATCGGAGATAACATTTAAAGGCAACCTTCTTTGCAATGAAAGAACGTGGTTGTAACCTAGCACAGTTCATTAAAAAACATATTTTGTTTGTCATGCAAACCGCTTTTCCGATCTGATAAACGACCGCGCTTTGAAGTTTTGTGTGTGAATGTAATTGCAGAAAGTTTAATTTCGATAAGATCGCGTTCTCTGGCGGCACCGGGAGAGTGTGTATCTTTCGCAGCAGTCCTAGAGTAAACAGCATAACCGTATTATAATCCCCTACGCGAGCAAATATGGCTGCTGCCGGAAAAGAGGGCCGAGAACGAGAAGGCCGCGTTTGTTTGGCAATAATTCGCAAGTTTGCGACCGCTTTTTACTGCCGGCCATAAATACGAGTGGTCGGCGGTGCTTTTGGGCCCAATTAAATTGGTCGCGCTGCAAACTGGAATAATTAGCTAATTTGGTTTAGGCTGCCGACTGCTGCAGAAAGCCGCTTCCGATAATTGCTTTTTAAGCGCTGCTCAGGGCCTTCTGGCCTGGCATGCATGCACACGTGTGTGTGTGTGTGTGTGTGTGTGTGTGTGTGTGTGTGTGTGTGTGTGTGTGTGTGTGTGTGTGTGTGTGTGAGTGACTGCGACCATAATGCGTGCCATACGGTTCGAGCAGCGGCAGCAACTTTGGAATTATAACAAATTGGCCGGCGTTGCGGTCGGCAGCGCAGCGCGTGTGTACAAAATTAAAAACCAATTTAGCGCCACCGCACCCGCTGCCTAATTATTTACAAAAGCAAGATTAAATTTGCTCCTCACCCGTGCAATTTTGATTATTTCAGCATGTTCCCAATTCCGGTCGCTCACGCGGTCTCTGAGGGCCAGCCGAGTCAGTGTGTTTTGTGTTTGCTTGCCCGCTCGCTCAGCCACCGCACCGGCCATATACAACGAGCGGAGGGAAATTCAAATTGGATTAGCCATGCAAACAATTTTATCGCACACAGGTTTTTTTTAAACAGAACAGGACATTTAAAAATTGATAGTCATCTATATAAATAAATAAAAAAGCCATTGACTCGCATTGTTGAGCTCATGCTTTGCGTGCACTTTACAATTTGAGAATCCGAGTGATATCTGGAGGTCGAGTGCGGGGTTGATATCTGATGTACGCCTAAATTTAACCCTCTTGCATTGCAATGAGACCATTCAGACTTGAGAGGATTGCTTTCGGCAGTCGACTTGCTACTTGCTACTTTGCACCTTCCAGCATGCGTGAATGAATTTAACGGGACGAAAGTCTAGCGTTTCAATTACAAGATCCGGTGCAGAGGCTGGTCCTTTTCTTGACTAGGCTTCCTCCAATATGAGGCTCCATGTTACTCGTTCGCTATGTTATTATGACGACGCGAGTGGCTTTCAGGGGGTCTCCCTCATATCAAAAGAAATCAACCGATCAAAAAAGAATCTACCCAAGCAAGAACAAAGTTTTTTACAAACTCTGGACATATTAAGGGAGTAAGGTAAAGCGATCCTATTGAAACGTTATGTGCGTCCCTTCAATAGAATCGTGCGCGCCTTTCTAGCGAACGCAGTCCTAAGTTTCTTTCGTGAGAAAAAGATAGATTTTCACTTTAACGCTGCTGACGACAAGTCATATATAGAGTATTTTATGTGCTTTTCACCGCGCGTGATAAGTGAGCCGAGTTAGTTTTACTTTTCCAGCAGCAGTTGCAGTAGTGGCGACAGCTTTTCCGTCATGTCCGCATAAAAGGTGCAGAGACAAACAAACATTCACTGCGCTGAGTTAGGGAGAGAGCTGGGTTTTGGACGTATAAGTAGAAAAACTTGTCGTCCAATCTGAGAAATATTTTCACGCGTGACTGACCGCACCAAATGCGGCGCTTTTTCTGCTCACACGAATCCACTGCTCGATTACCTTTCTCCCTTTTCATTTGCGAGAGCAACCGGATTGGGTCTGCAGGCTCAAACTTTCCTCAAACGAAACGAGCGCAATTGGTGGCGGACTCGGGAGAAAGTAAGGAGTTATTTTAAAGAGAAGGATTCAATTGCTGCTGACCTCAAGCATTAATTTTTGACAAATATTATTGCTACCCCATTTTTCAAGAAAGTGATATTGCCCGAATTCATTTTTCGGTGCTACTCTCCCACACAAGTTCGGTTGAAAATACGATCCTGGGCGCCCAAACTTTTTACCGCAGCCAGTGAATGTGTTAGGGACTGCTCCACAAGCTTATTGGTTAAAATAAATTCATAGAGAGAGTAGTGAATCTGTACACTCTCATTTGAGGCCGCGTGGTGTTGTCACTATCACTAAAATTATGAATGCTAGCAGCAGTCTTGATTTTACTGAAAACCACTTCTTCGACGGAGCAATTCGGTCCCCTTTCGATTTCAATATGTTCCCGCGGATAGACAATGTGTGTTGCGGGCCACAGTGACAAGAAGCTAATTAGTAAGCTGTCACTCAATATCGGTGGGGCGGAGGCCCACCGAAATTCGAATCGACAGACTCGTATGCTTCGGAAATTCCATTGATTGGCCAATATTGCTTCTCTCGGTATTTCGATTCAACACGACATTAGTAACATTCCTCGATACATGGGAAACCACGCAAACCACAAAAACATCCAGCAGGAAATCTTTCCCCGGTGAATGGCATTTTAACCTCAAATAAAACTCTACCTGATGAATTACAAAATGCGATATCCCTCACGCTTTGTTTGCAATCGATCAGTTTTTACACTGACGGATGAAAGCAGATATATGTCATTCGTTATGAATTCAATGCGTCTATTCAGTCCTCCGTCGCACGCGTACGATTACGAGAAATATTCATCTAGCGCAATTGTTTTCCTTGACCCATTTTCCCCACTAATTAAATCACCAGCGAGTAATAACCGCAGACATTTTGCTTGGGAAGCAGTTCTCTGCTTTTACATCTCAGTCAGATAAATGAAAAAGGAAATGAAAGGAAGACAAGATGCAAGAAAAATGTCATCAAGTCGGCAGCTGATTTGTTTTGCTGAGTAAGCCAAATGGCGCCGTTTGATTTGTGTCCTTCCTTTCTACGATAAATTTATGATTGATGCAGAAAAGCCATTTCATACATGCTTTTTTCCAAATATATCAGACCCAAACATACATCTTGTGATTTCAGGTCGGCGTGAAGCGCCCCACCGGCAGTCCGAGTGGCAAAACCTGTGGTACTCCAATTTTGAAGAGTTCCAGCGGATGAACGAGCCAACCTTCGACAACAACACGATCAGCAACGTGACGGTGCAGCTTGGCGGCTCTGCGTTTCTTCACTGCCGCGTTCGAAATCTGGGCGAACGGACGGTGAGTGGCGAAGTGCGTATTCCATTATACCTGTTCCTGCACAAAAAGAGTGAAAACACAAAACATTTACGCACCACCACTGCATGCACACTCACCGCATCAGATGCGCCAGAAACTGCTTGTAAATCCAAACCACATAACAAACCACCCTCCACCCTAGCATGAATTTGGAATGAAAGCATGAAATGAAGGTTGTTTTGTTGGCTTTTCTCGGGAAAGATGTTTGGTAATATAAATCAGGAATGTCAACATAATTTTAAGTCCACCTGATGGCTCGCATCATTTTCAATAATTAAATATACGCCCATGGCAATATTTTAGTAATAGGATTTTATCTCAAAAAATTCTTTACGAGCTTAAATAAGGTATTTTAAAATCATTTCAAATTTCATAGACTGCAAATTTATTCTGAGTTATGGTGGGGAGTTGGGGAGTTAAAGTTTTTGGCATTTTTCTAAATTTTAATCAGCTAAAAACTTTATTTTCTTATAAAGATTGAAGATTTTAATTTAAAAGAGGTGTGTATCATCAATAGCCCTTTGTTCGTATCTGAGATATGAATTTTTGAATCTATAAAGAACTGTCAGGCAAAGGAAGATTTCATGCCAAACGCATTTATTCTGTGTCTCTTTTTTTATTAATATTTCCATGTAGATCGATAGTTTTGAGCATTAGTGAGATGAAATAAATTAATACACTTTACGTAGCGTTAAGAGCGAAAGTCTTTTATCAAACCAAGCAGTAAGAAGGTCCATTGATGGCCGGAGAATAATGATTCGAGTTTTCTTTATCTTAACGCTTTTGTGTGCTTTGGCTCGTAAATCTGCGCTGATGGAAAAGTTTTTATTTTCCGGCGTCAAACATCTCAATAGCGTGATGAATGGTCAGAAATTCACTGATGAAAGATGGGCCAATTTTCGCGAGCATCACGCGCTCTCGTCCGCTCCTGGCGATAAATAAATCTCGTCGGGCACGATCCTCACAGAGCTGGCCGGCTCTTTTATCGTTTTTTGCAACGCGCGCACACACTTGAATTGGTTGCTAATGGCGTAAATTATGGTCTGCCGTGGCAGGTGCTGCGGTCAAATTGTGTGTGTACAGCTTTGGTCAACATATATACATGCAAATGCAATCAAAATTTGCCTACAGGTATCTCAGTGTCCTCAAGAGGAAGCTTTGAGGTTACATATTATTGTCAATAACTATGTGACCGTTTTGATGTTAATGAGTTCGGAACAATTGCTACGAATCCTGAGTTTTGACGCATTTTGAAAAAATCAAACCAGTAAATTGAGAATTCAATCAGGATTTTACCTGGAAATTTAAGATATAATGATCAAATTTGTAGATTTTCCCGCGCTTTGCAACATGTGTCACGATTGCTTTTTTTAATTCTGATAAAGCATGCCCTTTTTTCAATATTCCCGCGAGCTACGCCCTCTTCCAGTGGCCAATATTCACAGAAAATCCGATGTTATTGGTTGTGATATTAAAATTGCAACATCAAAATGCAGTTTTTTTTCAACGGTTAACTCGTGGATATCGAGTATTATTCATTTTAAGTGGAAAACGAGCGGCTATTTTACTAATGGTTACTGGCAAAATAAATATAAACTGTTTAATATACCATTAAAAAACGATTTTCCTCGAAATAGATTATTTTCATAAACCTCTAGCGAAATTCTATATTTATATGTAAAATATATATCCTTTATCGGTCTTAAAAAGTTAAAATATATAGGTCATATGGGAATATGGACGATTATGGGGAAAATATTATGTTTTTGATCAACTGGAACATATCTTTGGGGGGTAGGAGGTGGAAATTAAACCTTGCGGGATTTTCAACAAATTCTTCTGTTTATAAACGTCAGTCACTTGGCGACTTAGTCTAACAGTTTACAAGGACCTTCAAACAGAAATGATATTTGACTTTAGGATTAACAATTTAAGAGAATCGACTTGAAGAACAATTTAAATTAGAAAAGAATTTACCCGATTGAGCCGGGTCCTTCACAATTAAACGCTCGGAACAATTTAGATGCGACTTGTTGGCTTCAGTGTCCGGCGAAAACTAATTTTAAATTCAAAATCTCTCTCTGTTGCATTAACGAATTTCTAACAATCTCATGAATAACAATACCCTAGACTAAAAATGAAAAAGGAGTGGGAGCTCGGCTCCGCAACCACTACATATCTATTAAACGAAAGAAGGTTAGGCCCATTTTGCGTATATATCTTTGAACCAAACTCAGAGGGAACAAATTTCTCCGTGCTCTGATGCATGCCGCCACTCGTATTAGTGGTGGCCATCAGCTGCCAATTGTCTTAAAATGCTGTCGCCATCGAGTTGCGGAGTAATGGGGCTCGAAGCGGGGCGGCAAGGCACGTCCTGCGCTCCGCGGTCGCCCCTGAATGGCAGCCGGCCGTCGGCCAATAACGATTTGAATATACACACGTCCGCTGCGGCTGCCCGGCCGAGCGTGCGATATTAGCACCGACAGCGAATGGCCGGCCAGAAGAATTACACTTTTAATATTCAGCGGCTTTTCGTGGAAATATCGGGAACTGAGAGTTATTGCTGTGAAAGCGGTTCGCTCAAGCGAAATGAAAAGGGAACGTTTTTTAACAGCGCAGCCAAACGAGAGTTGAACTGAAATCACTCTATCAAAGTTTCTCGCTTTTTTAAACTCAAAACGGGCAAGACGCAAAGTTAACTTGGCAATCTAAAGCAGAGTGCTGATTATTAGGAGGGAAACCGCGCAGCTTCTGGCTGACGCCGCACTCGGGACTGCTTTCAAACGCAAACTAGGATCGACTTGGGCAAAGTCAAACAGCATCGGCCCCGGTAGTTCTCCACGAAGGCGTCAAAAAGCGGTATAATCGAGCGAGGGGGTTAACTGCTTGCGGCGGCCGTAAGCAGACAGACTCGTCAAAGTTTGCACCCTGCAGTCGAATTAACCCTTGACCTTTGTCGTCTCGAGTGTTCATTAATTCCGTGCGTTTTCGCAGCTAAGATGGCATTTCATTGTTTCTCAACCGCTTGCTTACCCGTCCTGGTCATTGTTGGAGGGAGCATTGTTTATCCACCCCCTTGCGACGGTATTCAAAGCACACAGAGAAGTAATAATAACAACAAAGAAACGGAAAACCGGTCCTTTTCTTGCGACCCTCCTTCGGCTCGCTCTTGCACACACACGGCGCTCTGGATATTGCACGCGAGCTCTTTTTGTTAGGCGGAATCCAATAACAAATTCTTCATCTTCCCCTTGCTCCCTACCGCACCTTTCAACTTTGTAGCTTTCACCGGGGTGGTTGGCTGACGTGAGGGACGTGAAAAAGGTCTACTATAAACTAATTGTGAACTTTGTTCATTTAATCAGTTTGAACTTCAAAAGGCCATTAAATTTTTAACATAGCTCAGTTTTGCTGAGCTGACCCCAACACAATTATTTTTAAGCAACTTTCACTATGTTTTACATGGTCAAAACTTTTAAATTCTGCATATATGCTTCAAGGTAATTTGTGAAAATCGAAATTGTAATGGGAAAAGAGGCAATATACTGATTAATTGCTATTCGATTTTATTGTTCAGATAAAAATCTAAGGTCCATTCCAGAGTTCAAAGCAACTTTATATCGAGAACAGCAATTTTGGCCATTCATCACGACCCCAAGCCGATCGGCATACAGGAGGAAGAAAATTCTGCAATCAGCTAAAAGTCTGCAATCCGATTGCCTGCTTTTGTCACAATGGATTTGCTGCGTAAGAAATTTTTCAAAGCTGATAATATTCTAATTTTAAGTAAAAATCGATCAGAAAATTGTTTGAGCGGTGCCGCCGTGACTGTTCGTGGCAGCACCGCTGAAATCCGGAGGAATGTGGCAGAGAGCGGAGGAGGTATAACTCAGCGCGCGCGAGGTCGTGTCTTTTATCTGCAGCGACGAGAAAACGCTTCCGCAATTCCTTCATATTCCCTCTTAAAAGTTTCCCTCGCAGCGTGCGCCGCTACCACCGCCACGCAAAAAAAATCCTCTTGCCCAATGTGATTAGCCTAGAGGCAGCGCGCAGTGTCATTAAATTGCTTCTTTCTTGATTTTCCGCCAAGGCTTTTATCTCTCTTCGCTTTTTTCGCCTCCGCCGCCACTTGGAACGAAATACCTGCCGGCGTTTTTGCGACTCGCGCTTTTTGTGTTGCCTTACAATTCGTTCCACATCGTGCATTCAATTGACCTGTCAGAAGCCGCAAAAAAACTGAATTCATTACGACTAAAAGGGATTTGCCCAAAGAATGGAAAATGTTTTAATGGAAAGGAATAAAAACAAAGCGCAGGGATTAGTGTGTGTCTAACACCATTAGCATAAGCTCCATTGTTTTTCTAAGCCGCCAATAGATGGCGCCACCCTATATTTACGATTTTAAGACACTTCCACTGTGATTTAGTACTCAATCCTGCCACTGTGCGTTCTACACTTAAAATTAATTATTTTGATAATATGCTGAAAACAAAAATCACTCCGGCCAATCGTCGGATAGAATCGCCGGTTAATATTATTTTGTTTTAAAAAAATTTTTGTCTGTACAGCGATTGGCTGAAACGATTTCATATCCAAAGAAACTATTTGAAGTGCACAATGCACAACATTAAGAACTTACCAAATGGTAATTTTAGCGAGCTTTCCTGCCACTCCAGTGCGTTGGTGAGCGTAAAAGGATCTTGGAAATCAGCATTCACCCGGCGTGATGTAAATTTTAAACGCAGAAAGGAAAATACGGGTGAAATGAGAAATGGGCCGGGAGTGACGCAGCCCCAGATGAAGAGCCCGCCGAAAGGCTCATCTATATTTCGCCCTCGGCCGTGCGTGATAAAGATGCATGGTTACTCACTCTCCCTTGATATTATAACTCCCTTATTTTGGCGTGGCCGCTCCCACGCGCATTTTTAAAAGGAAAACTGCGTGCTTGGAATGTGCAAGATGCGCGCTCGAGACCGGAAGTGAAAGTGTACATATAAACTGCGTTGGCGCCCACCCGCCCGCGCTTTATCGCCGCGGCCTGCCCTCATCCAATAACTGGTCGATTTATTGGCACTTCATCTTGTTCGCTTTGTGTTGCTTTTTTACGCCGGGGAGGAAGTTGGTGCTGTTTCTTTCTTGCGCGCGATTTTATCTGACGGAAAATCGAGCGAATTCTGCGCTTCGCGAAAAAGGACTTTTCCGCTTTTTCGTGTGTGTGTGTCACGCTTTTTTTACTTTCTTCTCTCTTTCTTTCCGTCGCTCCTCTTAGAAAAATACAATACTGTTTGGTTTCCAATAAATTCAAGCCGCGATGGCACTGGATGGGAAATGGGACAATGGATTTCCGTTAAAAGCCAGACCGCTATAATGGAGTCGTGGAAAATCTGCGCCCGTCGTGTTCTTTGTTCGGCCTTAAAATTGCGGCCGGAGATGCGACGTGGGAAAGGATATGTTTGTATTTTAAAAACAGCAGAAATGTGAAATTGGTGTTGAGACTGGTACGAATTGGAGGTGGTGCAGAAATTGCGGATTCCACGCGTCACTGCGTGTTAAAGAATTCCGATTCGAAACACAAAATGCCTTTTTTTCAGTTTGAAAATTTATAAAGGCTTCGACGCGGCGTTAGATGTTTGTTTACTCTTGATTCCTGGCCAAGAATATAAAATTTTCATATAATTACGCTTCTTTTACACGGGATTTCTATAAAGAGAGCATTAGGATCAAATTCATATCCATGCAAATTTTGATAAAATTAAAAAATAAAAATCAGAATCTTATTTAGTTCAATAATATTCCTGTGCTCTGTATAAAGGTCAGTAAGTGACAGGATCAATACAATCTGTGCCGAAATATTTCCCTTAAAATCAACGTCACAGCCCAAAATTTATTAATCAAACTTAATTTGATTGGATCTGATTATAAAAATAGAAAAAAATCTGGGGATTGTAATTTATATCCTGATAAACAATATAGAAAAGCTATAAAATGAATCTACAACATAGAACATGTCTCGCGTGTTTATGGCTGTTAGTAATTAAAATTTTGAAAGATTTCAACATTTTATGGCAGTTTTAAAAATAAAACGGTATGAGAAAAAATTTGCATCGAAAAGAATTCAAATTGCGTGATTCAAACTTTTAGAGCATAAAAATAAATATAATCAATTAAGTTAAATACAGGCAAATGTTCGATTATAAGTTGAATTTGGCAAAGTAGAAAATTGCGTTATATACACAGAATCCACTTTGGCAAGCGCCCCTGCAGTCGTTAAACGTATGCAACACGTTTGACCTATTTGCTTCGCGGGTTGCCTACGGCAGCTCAATCGGGCAGGGCTTGCGTCGCTCTTTGTCTCGATTAAAAGTTGGGAGAAGAAGGGCAGTGGGTGCATCGTGGCGCGCAATTAATATGCCGACGGCAGCCCCCGGGTATCAATTTGAGGCCGGAGACGCAGGCAGGGGTGGCGCCGACTTTTCCCTCGCACAGGATGAACTGGAAAAGAAGCGGCTCGACTTTTCACCAGCGTCAGCGTCCCACGGCCCACGGTCAAATAACAAGGGGAAAGGAGGCGTTAGAAGGGGGTGGGGGCAAATTTAATTTTCAACCATCCCGGGGCTGAACACTTAAGAGGGCGATCATGCAGCAAAAGAGCGGCGGAAGGGAGGCGAAGCAAGGGTTTCAAAGTACATGCGAGTCGGATAAGGATCGAGTTATGCATTCGCCGCACAGCCGACCACAAGTATTTTCGAATATCTCTCCGCCCATTACAGAATTACGTACGCAGGCACGTATGCGAGGAAGAAGAAGGGAAACTTGATGATTTTAATATAGATTACGCCCTTTGATTCAAATGCTCCCCGTGTCAAAGGGCCGCTAACACTCTTAGCTTGTGCGGATCTCGCCCATTACTTTCAAAAGACACAGAGTGGAGAAAACTAACCAACTATCGATTTCTAAGCATTTTTAAATACGATTATTTCTGCAAATATTTCGCGAAAACCTTGAACTTTGCCTTCAGGAGATGTGGCAACGCTACTCCATGAAAAATCATGCATTGGAATGGGAGGGGGTGTTAATGTTGAGCTTAAGCGTGGCGTTGTCACATAGTGCTAGACATCACTCTCAAGGGCGTCGTGAAAATTAGCCTCCAAAACCAGTCAGTATATCGATTATTCAAACAGGATTTTAGCTGAAAATCTCAGGAAAGGATACAATTTACGTGCTGGAAACAGCTGCTTGATACAGTACTAAAAACCAATTTTTTACTAGCAAAATATTGCAAAACTTGTCCTTCTTGGGTTATAAAAAATCAGGAATTGAATTGAGTTTCATCGGGAACTATCGGGAATTCGACAAAAAAAAAACCTTAAATTTACAATTGAAAAGTTGGTCTAGCCATACGGTTTGGCTCGCTGCTGTTCAAACACGCCGCACTGTAAGCTAGAAACAATAATGGCAGAGAGAGCAGGAGCAAAGAGGAGAATTCCATACGACGCCAAGCTATTACGAGCAAGAGAAACCCAGCGATATCGCTTCTTTTCGCCAATCCAGCAAGTTTTATTGAAAGCGAAGCAACACTCGGCAAAAAACGCGCAGCTTTTTTAAGGAAGCTACTGCTACCTCGAGACTCCGCAGAAACAACAAGAGCTTGCCTCCGCAAGACGAAATGGCTTGAAAAATCTCCTAATTACCATAAAAGTCACTTTTCCTTGGGAGAAGGGCCAAATCCTTTTTCTTGCGTGAGGAATACGAAACGCTCTCGCCATTGTTGTGGCTTTTGCCAGTCTGCTAATTATTTCTCTCTGATCCGCCTTTTGTTGCCATTTTCTGCGAAGCGAACGGACTTAGTCAAAGGAATCAAATATTTTGCCATAGCAACTGTTTTCCACCGTCGAAATGAGATTTGGACTGCACATTCTTCGCTTGGTCTTAAGGTGGCACGTGTCTGCTCTCGCATTACGAAACACTCGAGTATAGGCTAGAGGGCCGAATTGGAATTCAGGGTTACGCAGTCTGGCCGGGCACTGCTTGCCGTCCTAAAATGTACATTGCGCGCAGAGGAAACGCGCAGACTTGTATTTCCCTTGCTTTAATTTTACGTCCTGGTGGTTCTTTTTGCAGCTGGAATAAAACGAAGAGCTGCTCGCAGAGCAAAAGAGAGAAAATAAGAGAGGCAGCAGTGGTGTACGTTTGAAACAATATCTAAATAAACAGGCAGCTGCTGCAACGCGCAAAGTGGAAAAAGTAGTGTGTGCGTTCGGGCACACGTTCTCATTGTCTGTGCAGCCCTACAAACTAGAGAGCACACAGAACAAACACAGAGTTATGAATGGAAAATCTCTATCATGTTGTGGGATTTTGCAAAATTAAGTAACAAAATATTATTTGTTTCTGATATAAATGACAGGGAAGTGATGTTAGTTTTGCGTTTTCCATGTCAGTAAATATGATAATTTTAAGGGCAGTGTATTTTAGTCGTTCATTTTTTTTGTGCTTTTAAATCTTTTTGCGGCAACATCATTCCAGCGCTCTAAAATTGAATAAAACTTCCTATACTGTCTGAAATTGCCTAAAAGTTCGAGATTTACCAATTTTTTGGGTTAGATGCTGGAATCAGGACACATAAATGCTCAAAAGGTTTTTAGTTGAGAATTCCAACACAAAAACTATATGTTGTCTGTTTTTTGTTCAGAAATAACATTTCCAGCGAAAAACAATCGATTTCATTGCAAACATATTTTTCTCATTTTGAGTTAGATATTTTTGAATTTATTTTCTGTAACAGATATTTATGAAAAGGTCACTACAAAAAAAGCATTCAGCTGTATTGCAAAAAAGAAATCCGTTTCATATTCACAGCCTTTGTAATATGCAATTAAAAATATTGTTCAGCAAATCCAGAGCTGGAAAATTAGAATAGCCGATTTTCATTTCATGCAGGAAAAATTCAAACTGCGTAACAGAGTTTGTTGAGCAAATTTGCCGACTCCCCCAAAAATAACTCTTGCGCTCGTTTTCCCGATTTCGCTCGTTCGGCAAACAGCGGGCCCGCGCGCTCTGCGTTATTCCGAGGCTAAACAAATTTATACGCGCGTGGATGATTCAAAGGTGTAAACGGCAATTTTCAGGGGCAAACCAAACACAGACACTATGTGTGCATGTACACGGAACATGCAGCACGCTACTCCGGGCAATTAAGCGGCAGGAATGCGCGTAGAAAACGCTTCGCAGAGATAAATCTCACCAGCCAACATCATTAAATTTAATTAAAATCGTGGAGCGCGCGTACACAAAAAGGCAGGCAGAGCGAGGGAGAGCATCAAAGGGCGTCGTGTTAATTTGGATGCGACGCAGTGCAAGATAAAATCCCGACCATGGCCCCACATATTTTACACACACGTTCGCGGCTTGAGAGGGCCTGAAATGCCAAAAATTGTGTCCTGCCTCGCTTTTTTGCCTTTTTTGTCTCTAGCGAATTGCTGGTGGGGTCCGCGTGCTCTATTAGTATTCGCACGGCGTACGCTCGCATTTTCCCGCTTATTCTTTTTGCCAACAAATCCCGGGCATAATTCACAACAACATCTGAATATTGTTTGCTCATATAGTCGGACGAGGATATGAACTGACTTTCTCTTGAGGCAAAAAATACTGTAATGAGAAACGGAGAACCCCATATTGTGGAGCGTAACTTGGATTTGCACAGATGCGCCTCTTTGTAATTGAGAAACCGTAAAGCCTCTGTTTTGCGAGTAGAATGAATTTTCTGCCAACAAAAACTGTGCTGGAAAATTCTCTCTATGCCACGAGCTGTGGACAAGGAAATTCGCCTTCTTAATGAGGCAGGCGCGAAAAAATTCAGATCACGTGCCAACAGGTCTTGCGAGATGAAACTTTTTCACCTTTCCCCTCTATTTTAGCAGCGATAATTAGAGGAAACAGTTAAATTATCATCATTTGTTCGTAATGTATATGAATTAGCGCCAAGGCTGCAAGCACGCGAGACGAAACTTTCTTACTTCACATAATCCATAAGGTGCCGAGCCAACCACTCCACTCGCAGAATTTTAATTAAATATTTGAAATAAAAAGCGAAGAAAAAGGTAGCTGCTGGCTGGCGAGGGTGGGAAACGCGCTTTTTTATTACACACGGCTCTAGGTGCATGGCATTAAATATTTAACATCAAATTCACATTTTATATTCCCACAGCGCAGAGGTTTCGCTCCTCCTCCTCTCCGTTCTCGTTCTCTCACTGCCATATAATGTAATCTATGAGAGCGAAATTCTCGTCCGTGTGTCCCCAGCAGAGGAGGGAACGAATAAAATTCACCTTGGTGTGTTTCTGGCCCGACATGCGCCCGAATACATGATTCATTAGCGAGCGGGGACCGACTGATACCGTCGACCTATTCCTGATGACCGGAGCTGCGAATTCGCCAACCATAGACAGGCCGGATGGATAATAAATTCTGCCTGTTTACACGAGAGTGAAATTTGGCTCTACCAAAATTGATTCCAGCACGTGTAGAGTTTTTTTTTAGATAAATTATTTTTTTCAGACTTAGACGGGGTTGCAATAGCAATAAATTTTTAAAACGAGAAATCTAATGTTTTATTTCAAATACATTCTTTTTCAGATTTCTTGAAATAAAATAAAACTATTCTCTGCTTGAATTTTTTGTTCTTGTTTTCAAAAAAATATTATATACTTTTTATTGATTTATCTCTTTTTGACATGAGTGACCTCCTGATAGTGTCCCAATAACATGATGGACACACGAGCTTTAATGGAGGAAGCTCAGTCCAGAACAGGACAAGTTCCAGTTGCTGCCCCCGCACTGGGATTTTTTGTTGAAACACTACGCATATTGTTCCTGTGCATGAACTTCGTTCACGCATACTGGAAAGATGCAAAGCAGCAAGTAGCGAGTCGGGAAGTTTTCGCGATCCTCCCAAATCCAAATGAACTCGACATTGCAATGCATGAGAGTTTAAATGTAAGCGAAAAGCAGCCAGCGCTCGAGCCTAACTTGGATTCTCACTTTACTATAGTGACAAGTGCGCACGCAAAGCATACGCTCAACAATGCGAGCCAACGGCTTGGTACTTGTTAATGTTAATCAGTTTTAAAATTTCAAAAGCCATACCACAACTAGACTTTTTTGGGAAATAAGAAAACATTTCCTAAAATTTGACAGGAAACACACTCCTCAAGCTGAAGAAAAACAAACTCGAAATCCAACTCATCAGTTGATTGACCTGGATCGGCCCGGCCCCTCCCCAAACATATTGACTGACAGAGAAATTTGGGTGCAAATAATAGAGACGGATCGCACGAGTCACGCGAATGCAACTGACGGATTGTGATTATCCAAAGTTCATCCGTGCCGTGGTTGCGGATGCTTAATAATAGTGTACGTGTTTCTGTTGATGTGCTCTAATTGAATGGCGGCGAGCAGGCGCGTGCGCGCGTGCATGCTGGTGGTCAATTTGATGGATTGGATATTCACGAATTGAATTTAATCGCACGGCCAGGTTTGCGATGGCCGTGATCGAATCAACACCCGGTGCTAATACCATTTGCAGAGCGGCCACACGCGCACAAGAGAGAAATTTTGAATTGTAGATGTGTTTTCGCCGGATTAGCTTATCAAATTATGCGAAACACACACGAATATCAAATTAGCGATATTACCATTTCAATCAACGGATGTGGGTGACAATAGTTTGTTAACTTTTCGATAAAGATTGGTTGTCAGTGTGGTTCCATCTGTCAGCGTCCCCGCGGCCACTGGAGGCGATCCATTAAGCTAATTAAATGACCTTGTTAACGACGGGCCGCCAATTAGGAGTGCAGTAAAAAACAGACCGTCTGGGATCGGCTCGTCCTTTACTTCACTCAAGGTCGTAAAATGCAAATAACGTTTCTTGAGCGTGCGAGAGCCGGAAACTGGCCGTGTGTCCCCCGACACGAAATAAGCATGACGCGTGTATTCAATTTAAAGCCCGACGGCAGGCGCTTTAATTCCGCCTAATCTGCATGCTGGCTGGCCGCTCGGGTGTATTAATTAACAAAGTTTGCCGCCGCCGCTGCGGAACGAGTCCACCTGAGGAAAGCTCGCGAAGCAAATAAATAAATATGCATGCGGGCTGGGGAATGCGGCGTTTCGACCTTCCGTCGGCCGCTTGAGGATTGCCGAGGCCTCGTGCGTACACACAGTGTATATATTCTACCCGTCGGGCACGATCGCAGAAAAATAGAGTGACTTGTGTTCGGTCGTGAGGGCCGCCTCTCCCCGCAGGACACTAAAACTAAAGGATGTGCGCATCTACTGGGATTTCACTATCATACGCGTGGATGAAACGAGCATCTCCGTCTGACAAGCGCTCGCGCCTTTTGAAAGTTTAATGATGAGACGGGCGTTGCAAATGAAATCGGCCATAAACTGTCTCGTTTCGAACCCACTGCAGACTCTGCTGAATAATGGATTCCACCGAGGGCACGTTGGCACAAAAAATTTTCACCAAAGTTTTTATCTATAAATTTTTGATTGACTGTTGTTCGGTATGATTATACATGATTGGAAAACATGCTATGTTGAAAATAATTGTTAATTGGATAAGCAGGGAAGATTCGTTATAACAGAAAACTTATGGATTTGGCTTAGACACCGACTCAAGAATCGATTTTTTATGTACATCTCTCGTTATATATCAATCCAAATGTTCTAATTTATCAGTGATATCACTAATCTGTGGTGTGATGTGGTTACGGAGTGTACACAAAAATTTATGTGTATTTCAAATAAGTTCAAAAGTAAAAAAAAAACAGTGAAACAATTTTATTCTAAATTTTTAAATAATAATTGCAATTCTATCTTTGCTTCCTCTCAAGTGAGAAAAGTCTGGCACTGAAAATAAGTATAGTCGACTTAAATTTACTTACTTCACAACGAAATTTTTTACTTGCGTTCTCCCGTCAGGATGAGACCAACCATTTGCAAAATGCTCAAAAGCAGAAAGTTGTGTTTGAACTAGCTTAGGAGAATCTACATGTCAAAGTTCCCTGGGGAAACCGAGATTGAGTTTCGTTGAGCAAACTTTCCTTATTTGTTTGAGAGCCTTATACCTAATTCAATAAAAAAACAACAGACAGAGCGCCCCTTTTCGTCACTTTTCAAACATAGTAACATGCCGCATTTTTTTAATATTTTCCCTTTTTTATATATTTGGTACAGACAGATAAAACTAAATGTTTGTTTTATGAAAGGCCAAGTTAATTCTACGGCTCTAATTGGATGATTGGACTATTTGAAAAAATGCTTAGCTTGTTTTTCCAATGTTTTTTTTTTTAATTGGAACAAAATTACAAGAAAATTTGTATTTCTATCAAATCTCTTTTGAACCAATATAATTACGATGAAAATAATGCGCATTTTAAAGTCTAATATGCCTTGATTTCATGAAATGTAAATTCTATGATTATCAAAATGATAGTTATTGTGTTCATTCTCTGTGTTTCGTTAAGCACTAATTATTAAACAATAATACAAAACAATTTTTATCGCAATACACCGTAGGTGTATAATTAAATTGATATATCGAAAAATCAACAGTGATTGCATATTATGGTAAAAATTGGCAATTTCATACAATATTTCAATTTATTTGATTTTAGTTAGAATTTAAAATATATTTTGGTGTTTGTTTGTATGCTTTAATTGACGCTTTAAATATTTCATTTCTATATTCCGTTTTTATGAAAACTGTAGGCGAGTGTTTTGTAAACGGTATCACCTCCAAAACGGCGTTAACCTTTGAATATAAGGTTCGTCAGACACGGCACTTAGCAGGGAGCTGCATTTCTCGCACCACTTCCCTAGGGGTTGCAACATCCCTCACCGAATCCGTCTTCGGAATACAAACTGCAGCGCTGAACTGCATTTTTGCGGCGCCCCCTCGACGCGCGTCTCGTCTCAGCGTCTTTTGAGCAAGAAGTAATGAATATTTAACGGCAACCGGAATGCCTGCTGTCTTCTTGCCTCTTGCGCTGCAGCAGGCTGGCCAGATTTGCTTTTCAAATTGCTAATACTGTGCGCCGGGCGCCATAAAATATTTATGTTGCCGCGCCGCCGAGTGGCGTTTGGGTGAGGAAAATTGGACTCGTTTCTTTGTTACGTCCGCCCTGCTGCACCCCGCGGCGCATAAATTGTTTAGCAATGAATTTTTTAAGCCACCATATTGACTTCTCTCGCTATTTCCGCGTTGTTTGCTTAATCTGCCTCGAAAATCGAAAAGGTAGGAAGAAGACGCACGCCGCTCGCTAGTCAAGAATTAAGCGTTTTATGCGTCTCACGGGCCGCTTTAAGCGCGAGTGTTCTTGTTTGCCGCGCCGCAAGAGTAATTCTTCCACTGACGCGTATAAAAAAGGCAAACACCGACTTTAATTGGAATGTCTGCGAGTTTGCTCTCCTGGCGATTTCCACTATTCCCAGCCAATCCCTTTCAAATCTGGTTTGAAATTTGCCAGTATAGACCCACAACATGTCAGGGTTTGACAAAAAGGTGGAAACAACAAAAAAACTATCCAGTGTTTATATTTCCTTTTCAACAAGTAGTGATTTTTTATTAAAAAAATATAAAAATTCTCTATTGCTGTTAATTTCAATTAAATTTTCCTCAGACAAGAATTCTTGAAAATTTTAATTTAGTACCAAGAGAAGTGAAAAAACTCAATTTACAGCAAAATTACAAAATAAATTTGTAACTTAAAATGATATTTTAATATTGCGAAAGATGTTCTATTTTTAAAACCATTTTCAAATCTATGAGGAATGGCGTTCTTAAGTGTTTGTTTTTCCAGAGCCTTCCAGCTCAAGATTTTTATTGTTGTGCGTTTAAATTAGCTTATTATATATATCAGGAAAATGTAATTACTTTTAAAAGATCAAAACTTAAAATTTAACCATCATTAAATATTCAATTACCAGAACGAAAGTTATTTTGCTTTCTAAAAAATTGGATAAAAATTGATAGAAACTTTCGATCTGCATTTTTTTTATTTTTCGTGAATTTTTCCATAAAAAGCGGACATTTTTTGAGGAAAATCTAGACGAGTTATTTATTGTTCGAACCATGCAACATGTTCGGGGGAAATTTCATTGGCAAAACCTTTCTTGTGCGCAATAATTTTAAATTTCCATCAAGGGCCGAGTGCGACGAGCGTGCCACCCATCATTTTTAGCCGTCGCTGCCATCGTTCGCTCTCTTAGCCGGCCCTCCAAATCGGCAAGCTGACGTGACTCCCAAATCTACGGCTCACTCGACTCGCGCGCCATTTGACAATTCATTTTTTCATACCTTTCACGAAGGCTGGCCCATTGATTTCTTAATTTATTCGGCACTCGTGCTGCGGCTGGGCCAAATGAGAGGCTGTAACAATAAAAAGTCAATTGGAGAGATGCTCCCTGCAGATATTGTGTGTAATAAATGGTAATAAATAGCCCCGAATCGGCCATTCACTGGCGGCGCAGCTGCACCAAAGAAAGGGCTACCCCGTTCTTTACCTTTCCTGCCGCAGAAAATATCATTTTTCACGACTCAATGGACTTTTGAGATTATCCTGGTCGCCGCGGGGGACTCTCAAATGCCCGCGTCCACTCGTATTTTTTACTCTGTAGACACGCGATATATATACTGCCAAAGGAAACGAATAAGGACACAGGCTCTGCAGATATTTTTACCGCTGATAGATGACTTTCCTGGTACCGAAAATTGTCTTTTTTATCTTTATTGCGATATGAACATATAGATACTATATTGCATAATTTTCATAATTTTGATCTACTGATTGTTAGAACTAAAATTTTCTGAGAAATGTGGCTGCAAAGTTAGCATGCTTTTCAAATGGTGAGCATTGTCTCCTTACTTGAAATCTGATTTTATTTTAAAACAAAGAGTTTCCCAAAAAAGTGGCATACACAGTTGGATAGATCTCGACGAGAGGTATCGAAATCTGCCAAGAAAATATGGTCAAGCACTGTAAAATTTGGAGAAAATTTGAATTTTTACTGTAGCAAGCTATTTTTTTACTGTTGCAAATTGTAGAACAAATTGTTTGTTGACCAACTGAGAATTCAAATATTTGTTGCCCAGTATCAATCCACTTTAAGCCATATTTATGAACAATCGCAATCAAAAGTACTTACAAACAATTTTACATAATGCTAACCCATATTTTCTTTTGGAAACTCTCATTGTTTTTGTTAAGCTAATAGTTAGTTGCTAATTTATTAATAGCGGCCTTTATGCATGTTAAAACACGTTTTAATTGTTTGAGTTTAAAAGCATGACAAATATTGAATTGGTTTATGTATGTATAGTTACAGATGGCACGTTCCTTGTTTCAGATTTCCTGGGTCCGTCGGCGCGACTGGCATATCTTGACTTCGGGAATGTTCACGTACACAAACGACGAACGATTCCAAGTTCTGCACGCCGAGGGTTCGGATGACTGGACCCTGCAGATAAAATACGTGCAGAAGCGCGACAACGGAACCTACGAGTGCCAGGTGAGACCTGAATTTTGTGTTTTTCCCTTTTTGTTGGGAAAAGTGAGTGGGAAAGTACGTGATACGCGAGCTGAACGAGAGTGTATACGCGCTGGCTCGAGAAAGGAAAAACTTCTGATGAAACGCGCGTCAAAAGCCCTTTCAGAAAACTTCTTATTTTGTACTCGTGCGAAGTGCAAGAAACTTTTTGTGTAGATCCTGATTTAAATGGTGCAGCAAACTTTTGCTGCCGGCTACCCGCTGCAGCGGCAGTCTGTCTTTTGTTCCTCAGCCTGTGTATATATTTCGATTAATTTGGCGCGCCTGCAGCATCTCGCAACCGACCGATAAAAATAAACCGCGGAAAGACGAAAATACGAGGAAGGAAGAAAGTGCGACGGCCTCTTCCTTCGCAAATGTAAAAGCGTCGGGCGCGGCTCGAGAGGAAGAAGCTTAAGTAATAAATTTCGCGCTCGCAAATAATAATGCACAACAACAACAACGACGACGCGCTGGCACCAACAGCAAAAGACTTTTAAAGCGCGTTAAAAAGATAATTTATCATCGTGCGCGCCCGTGAAGTATGCAACACGCGCGCTGATCGATGCTCGACGCGGCCCCCCGACCCATATTATACGTACTATGCAGACGTTTACACCGCACATGTTGTGCCGAGTGAGAAAATTCGCTGCTTTTTCACTCGGGAAAATCACGCGAACCGGTCGTTCAGGAATGTGTTATTTGTTCTTGGGAGAAAACAGAAGCGATTCTTATTTGAATTCCCTTCTACATTAATGAGGAATATTCACAGTCTAATTAGCTTTACTAGATGAGACTTTTCTATGATCTCTTCATAGAAGTTCAGACGCTTTATTAATTTCTCTGTAATGTGTAGCACTGTCAAACTCATTAAATAATAAATTTTCAAGTAGGTTAAACGCCATTACACATCAGCACAAAAGTTCCAGCATAACTTTTAAACCCATGTCGTAACTCTTTTTACTTTATAGTAAATGTAAGTTTTCTATGGAGAAAAAATGGAAATTAGAAGTACGGAAAAGTACTTAAGAGCATTAGAAAAAGTTTTGAAAAAAATTTGCGCTGCGACAATACGAGTAATGTGGATCAAGGCCTGTTTCAACAACCCAGCCAGTTTCTTGTTTCTGCAAATTGGCGTGTCAAGGTTCCCGGGAGACACTAAATGCAAATGGAGCAAGCACTTGGTTCGATTTATCGCGGGATTAGCATGCGACGAGCACTGCACACACCGACATTGTTGGCAACTGCCAACTTGCAGAACAATAATACTGCATAGTATGGACCGCAGAGCTTTGTGCGTGTTCAGAACATAATGTTCTCGGTTACAATACACTCGCGTGTAAACGAATGTGTTTCGGCAGAATTGATCCGTGATTTGGTGACGAACGCAAACTTCTCCGACGCGTAAACCGTGAATTGCCAACTTATGCTGTTCAGTCTAAATTTGAACCAGATTTTATAAAGCGTGGGCATCTGATTAAACGTTCTGTTCGATTTTGCAACAGTTAATGGGGAATACTGGGCCCGCTTTTATGATTTATTTTAGAGAAAAATATTAAGTTCAGCTCAATGTGAATGTGAAGGCCTAGTTTAAAAGGCATATCGCAGCTTTCTTCTTAATTTAAATATTCTTTCTCGAACCTTTGCTCAGCATTTCCCGAAGGCTCTATGCTGAAAGGGTCGCAATATCACCGCCCAGCGGATAACATGGGGCCCTAGTGGCCACAGAAGAGCACGGGTAAAATGTTTGCCATGCCTTTTCGCCTCCTCGCACCAACACCAGATATTTGTCCCTAAAGCCGCTTGAAGGTGCGAAAACCAGCCAAATTGATCTATTTGAGCATTTGAATCTCTAAATTAGCCACGTTTTGCTATCTATGACAACGAAGCAGGCATTATTAACAGATCTCTCAAATGCTCAAATATCTCTCGTTGCCTTTTAGTACTGCAAGTAATATTGCCTTAAACAGCTCAAAGCTCTAGCAAACAGGCCAGTTAATTTAAAATAATTGAATTAATGGATACGGTACCTCTCTTTGACGCTATTTTTGCTGTCTGGCTAGCGGGAAACGCTCTCCGCTTTATAATTTTAATGCTAAAAACTGCATGCTCCCAACTAGCTAAGTACCTTAGAGTCGTGACTATCAAACAAAACCCAGATCATAAGTTTTTATCCTACTTATTTAACGACCAGAATTCCATTCTATACTGCAACAAAGCGAATTCTTCGATAATTTCGCTAGTAAAATTGTGTTCCAACCACAATGTTCATCCTCCACTATAGAGATATAGAAAAATGCAATAAATTCGAGCTGCAAGGCTTACAAATCCAATATCACAATACCTCCAGGGAAGAGAATAAAGGTTCGACAAAGTCGTAAGAAATACCCTGGAGCAAATTGATTGCGAGAGAGTCAGTTGAATAAAAAAATTCAATAACACACTCTGCTGCAACTCAAACAAACACGCCAAGACCTAATGCAAGTCTGTCCGTGTTGCGACACGCGAGACCAAAGGAGGAGCGCGACTTCCGAGCAAGGTTCATACGTTTGCTATATTACAGTTGCAAACACACACACGACGTCAAGCATGTTTCCTCCATCTGCAAGTGACACGGACTATATTAAAAGAATGCCGCGCGGCTGCTTCTTTCGCCACTCCATTTCGCTTGTCACTGTGTGTTGTGACTACGACGAGCATAGCCTGTGGAAAAGCATGGGAGAGAGAAGGGAAGAGGGAGGAAAGAACCCTCGTCATTTTCGGCGCTGGAGCAGAGAGAGAGAGAGAGAGAGAGAGAGAGAGAGAGAGAAAGAGGACGAATGCTGCATACCTGAGAGCGCGCAAAAGGAAAGAAAACGAACGTGAGGCCAGTGCCTTTTTTCTGCTTTTTTGGCAAAAGAGCTCATTAACGACCGCAACCGAGCCAAAGAGGGACGGCGCTGCATGGTGGAAATTAGAGACGGCAGCGCCATTGTGAGCTGCTAATAAGGCTTTTGATCTCGGCTGATAGCGTTTTTAATTAAGGTAATTAGTTTCTTCAGCCTCTTTCCCTGGATTATTTCTGCCCTCTTTTGATTATTAATTCTGTTTGACTCCCGAATTTGCTGAATCACGCAAGCTGTGATATACTGCATCGCTTTGACATTTCCGTAATTATTGCAAAATTCTGAAAAATTGTTTTTATCTTTACCTTAAATATTCTATGAAAAAATGTGAAAGACTGAAACAATTTTTAAGCTGCCGTCGAGAAAATCGGCGAAAAATCAAAGAAAACCGTTTAATTGTTCGAGACACTGGGAAAATTATGAAATAAACGTTTATTTGATCCTGATTTGATTAATATACACTGTAGTGATGAATTGATGCTAATGTTCACGAACAATAAATTCAATGAACCACTATGGCCAGTGCTAACAATTTAAAGTGTTGGTCATTTTGGTGCCTGATGAAGGTCCACTTCAATATTTATGATGGACTCATTTACAGCATGAAAACTTAACGCAGACGATTGTAAATATTTGATGCAAAAAGGAAAGGTTGAGTAGCCAAAAATTTAATACAGATAGTAATCAATTAATTGTAGCCGAAGTTTCCACACAGCCGCCACCTCGTGTGCTGTATCAAGTTTGTGCTGAAACTAATAAAAAACTTGGTGCATTAAAGGTCGCCAAGGAGTCTCAACATCCAATGGCTGATGCGATTATTTCCAAAAAAGTGGGCCATCCTTGCCATAGGCAAAAGGTTGCTCTTATGCCGGTGCCAAGTTGAAGAGGGCTCTTTTGGCGTAATTACTTTTCGCAGCTCCCTCAGGACACGTGCGCCGCGCCGTCTGATTTATAAATAATGAAATTAAATTACAAGAAGCTGCGCGTGTTCACAAAAGCCCCTTTGGATTTGTTTCCTCTCTCGCACCTGCTTGCCGAATATGAACGCATAAATTAAACACAAAAATTTAATGCACTCTCGAGCAAACTTTTTAATAATTCATATCAGCCCCGAGGGATCGTGTTAAACTCGCCGGCGAGATGAATGCGGCTAATCAGGAAATATGGGGACCCACGCATTTTGCCATTTGATAAGGAAAAAGCTCTCGTTGTTTTGCCGCAAGCTGCGAACTTCAGAGAGGAGAATGAGAGCACCACATTCACACTTCCGTTTGAAGCGGTCCGTTAAAACTAATTTGCAGTAAGGATACAAAAGATGGTGGATCTTGATTTAATTACTTTTTAATGTTTTCTCTTATTGTTCTCCAAAAATTATGCAATTGCGTGTCTATTTTGAATTTAAAATTTTAAAATTTAATTTTAAATAATATATTCTGGAAAATTTAATTTTTTTGTTAATCTTGTAACGTGACAAGGTAATCGATTGGTATGGTAGATGAGACGAAAATATAAGAAATTATTATTTTAGTTTGTGAAGATATTTTAAATGATGCGATGCCTTTTAGTAAATCGAACACTTGTCTTGCAGAAACTGTAATCTCTTTATAAGTATCACATGCAATGCGGCTACAGAACTGTAGTTCAAGACGACTTCTACCAAATAGCAAACTTCCTCGAACCGAGGAGGAAATCTCCTTAACATTTCGAACCATCCAAGCCTCTTCTTCCTGGTTTAAACAAAAGACGCGCGTGCAAATCGCTTTTCGCCTGAAGCCATGCTTGGCTCGGTTCAACCCTTTTATCGCGCAAATTGCGAATATTTTAGGTGCATGGAAACTGGAAATGCGGCCTGCGAGTGAGCTCGCGTTCCCGCGGTGACGAAATATTATCTATAATTGGAATCTTCAGGAAAATTTTGCCACAACGAACGCGCGCCACGGATAGAGAGCAACCGATGCGTGCGCGTGCGGACAGAGAAAATAAAGACTTGGCGCTTCAAGCGCAGCTTATGGCACGAAATAATTGAATAGCCCGGCCCGATGTGTGTTTGGCGGCATCACATTCGCATGTATTGTGCGATACTGAATATTGAACGCAAATATTTTTCCTCGCAATCTGTCGATGATGACGTGCGCATCTGGTGAAGCAATATTTAGGAAAGACGAGATTTTATTTTTGGTGCAAAACAGAGTTTTTCCTTGTTCGAAATAAAAACGAATTATTCATTAGGATGAAATTTGAAATTTGAAATTTACCATGTGCTCAAAAGATGATTTTCCTTGTTTTTGTTTAACGAAAAACCTAACAAAGAAAACCACCTAAGTTATCAATTTTTCACATATCATAATCATACGCTGTTTTCCGCAAAGGGAATGCGCAATTCAAACCCAAATTTCACGATCTGTTGCATTTAAACAAAATAAGTAGCGAGAGAATTTCGCAGTATCTGTTTTCCGTTTTCCCGTACGCATTGCGGTTGTAAAACTATTCATGTTTCACCCATGCACAATCAGCGCCGGCCACTACTATTTGCCGGCGGAAAAGAACCATTCTTTACGGGCCTCGCAACCAATTACGGCATCAGCGAACGCACACATTTGTGTTGCTCTGCAAAAAATAGTGAAAGCATTCCAACGGTCGCGTTGCGCGCATTGTTCCAACTAGTGCGCAAATAAACACATTTCTCTGCACAAACGATTGGAGGCCGGCCGTTATCATACTTACACATTCGCTAGTTTCAAATTGCGCACTGCGAGCGAGCGCGTTCATGCACGGGTTGCGAGTTGCGAGAGGGCGGAAAAAGCGCGTACATGGAGCGAAAGGCAGAGGGGAAAAACGCTCGGCGTGGATAGAATTGTATGCGTGAGTTTGCATTAATTATGCATCACTAGCTGGTCCCGGGCGGGTGCTATTGTCGCAATGTGCTCTATATGCCTCCTCCGAGACTCCTCCGACCTTATATATATACTCGCTTTACATGCTTTTTGCCCCAGCGGAAAGGTAGTGTGGCCTGACTGACGACGAAAGATGCGCCAGGGGCGAACGCGGAAAAGAATTGTTTTTTGCCGCGTGCGCCAACTTCTCCGAGAATTTTTTTTCTCCACCGTTCTTTTGAATTTGTCATGGCTACGAGGGACCGGCTACATTTCGTATATTTCAGTTATTGAGAGTGCATGATGTGAGAAAGAAAAAAAGGTCACCAAGAATTCTGTGTAAATTTTATTGAGCTGACGTAAGCAACAATTCCCATGCTCTTTTAGTTATATTAAACTATAGTCAGTTAGGCCACAAAGAAATATGCCAAAATCGACTATTTATTGCAGCATATTTTGATCACAAATATTTATTGACAAATAAACGGCTTTTGAGAAATAATAAATAAAAAAATCACAAAATTTTGGAATGTAGTTGGTGCCGCCCCTGAGTTAATGACAAGAGACGACATCCTCTTCACGGTAAAAGTCGGCAACCTGCTCCTGCGAGGTTTTTGTGATCTGGCTAATTAATTCTCGCACTGTGGAAAAAGGAGCTCGCCGCTGGAGCAGTAGAAGCAGCAGCAGCAATACATCGCCATCCAAACTACTAATAGGCTTGTGTAGGATTGCGCGCGAGACAAAGAAAGTAGGACGCGCTCATCTAATCCTCGGTGCCATCAGCGAGATAGCTCTTTTAATACGGCGTCGGAGCCGCTGCGCGCGGACGGAACGGCAGAATGAGATGATAACAATAATGGTAGTAACGCGCACCATACCTTCTTTTCAGCGGCAAACACGAGAAATTGCAAACGAGGTAGCAAAAAAGGCGCGTGTAACAATGTCGAGTTCCAGCTTTGTTTGCTGATGCAATTCACGTGCTCAAGCAAATCACTTCCAGAGCTTTTTTGCCGACATAATTTTGAATTCTTCTTGCTACTCATTTATTTCCCGATTGCCTTGGAGGTTTCTTTTATTATGTAACACGGGAAGGGATTTATTTAAGTTCCATGTCGCTATTTACAAATGTAAGAAACGTAAACATGCACAGAGGTTTCCCACGTTTTTATTTGCTGGTAGTTTTCTTATTCACAAAAGAGAAACCTCAGGGTATAGACTGAATTTATTATTTAGATTGATTTTTTATTGAATATCGACGGTGTTAAATTTTTGCAGCTTGAGCAAAAGATCAAATATAGCTTTATTTTTCATTAATTTTGAGCTTAACAGCAGGCCAACAATTAAGATTATTTCATTTTTTTGCTTGATTACACTTGAGTCTTTTGTTTGTTGAAATTAGCCACAGTTAATCTCTGCAATGCATTTAATTAATTTTACAGTTAAATTTCAGATTTTGTTTAATTTTAACCGGTTTGTCAATGATTTTTCGCTTGATTCCTCGCATTGCGATATTATTTCAAACGGTGGATGAAATATTAGCAAATAATTTCGCTTCTGGGGATAAAAATCCCGATTTTCAATAAGGGCACAGTGATCTCCTCTTGATTATGAGGCAAACTTTGCAGCAGACTTTCTCGAAAATCTAAAGGGCATAGCTTGGGAAAATTTTAGCTCTTCCCCAATTATTAGAGAGAATTTCAACCAAACGACAATAGGATTTTTCATAATTTCTGTACATCTTATCTTTAAAATGAACAAGTTTTATGTTTCCTGTCATTAATAAATCTTCGCTTTGTTAAAAAGCTTCTCTTTCTTTTCGCCCAATGGATTCCTCTTTCCAAGAATTTGAAGCATTGTCGTCATTTCAAGGAGGACGCAAAAGCCTGATTGCATTCCTAAATCCAATTCACTGAATTCCAGGGAAACTAATCATTTAGCGAGCGGTCGTCTCGCTCAGTGCACCCTCTTGAGGTCGAAAGATGGCAAAGATCGGCGATTTAAGAACGATTGCGAGCGAGCCAATCGGCCTAATGCATCTCGTGTCCCTGCGGCAATTCTTCAGGCTGCTCCGTCTTGAGCTTTATCTCGGCAGCGGCGGCAGTGGTGCAAGGAGGGATGGTGGGGGTGGTTTGTTGCCGGCCTGATGAGTCTAGGCCGGGGTCCGCGGGGAATCGAAACCCTAATTAGCAGTGTATCAAGCGCGGCGCATTAAATAATTACCCGGCGCCTGCATTCACGAGTGCCCGCTGGAGTGCACCAGAAATTTCGGGCCAAATTGGCTGCAAAGCCCAGGGGGGTGCCGAATTCCGGACGGCCGAGGCCGTTGACCCGTGACTTAAGCAACAACAAAGAGCCGGAATTGCGTGTGCAGTCTATGACGCAAGTCTTACGCGTCGCCATTATTAGAGTGCCAAAGACGAAACTTCTTGTGATTTTATCGCTGTTTCTCCCCAACTGCCCTTCTTTTAATTTAACTTTGTTTTATAAAGTTCCATGCCATAATTGAATTAGACGTCTTTCAAGATTAAACTGCAGCTGGAGAGGTTGATAATTAATTGCCTTTTTTTGTGGCAACATGCTTTTCAAGCAGCTCTTTTCTTTAATTAAAGCGGATATTTATCTACTGCAAAATTATATAAAATAATTTGTATCTTTAAATAAAATATTCTCTGCATATTGTTAAAGAGCTGAAATTATCCTAGATTGCCATTAATATTTCTGAGGAAATCGGCTCCAAATTTTGCAAGCTACTCACTGTTTCGCCAGAAGAAATATACAGCTCATTCATTAGCAAATCGTTGGATAAATCAAAACAAGAGGAATCTGAATCAAGCAACAACAGAAAAAAAATAAAATATTGTTAAAATTATGATTTTTTTAAACAAAAATTAGGCTTTTTTAAAATTTAACTGTCCTTATTTTATAATTGCACAATGTAGGGATTATTATTCAAATTAACCATTATCAGATCACCAGCTAACTAGAGTCACCAATTAAAATACATTTCAGTCATTGCCCTCTGTTTTATTTAAAAATACTCCATACTTTTTCGCGCTACAACCCAAACAAATCATTCCGCGTCTGGAAAGTAGGAGGCGTTCGGTAAGCCGCTTTTGCTCTTTTTTTAAGCAGGACAAATGACTCAGCTCGTGTTCGACCGCAGCAATAAATAAATTACTGCGCGTGCCGGCAGATGAAGTGCGCACACCATTTATGTTAAATTATAATCATCATCCCACTCACGCGCGCGCAGCCACATTATCTAAAAACATTTCACATCGCGTTTAATGACTGCCTTAATAATTTAGCCAGTGCTAATTTCGCCGGCGCGCGCTACATGCCCGCTCCGCCTGCAGAAAGCCCTTTTCATTGAATTATAAAATAGTCCATTACCATTCAAATTGTCGATTGTGTGCAGCAGGCGAGAAGGGCCGCCTTACAACCCGGCAACGCCCGTGGCTTTTAGCTCTCCGGCGTATTGATAAAACAATTTCGAATCCTTTTAATAACGCTAGTTCCGCGATGGCATTTTATTACTAATACTACCTTTTATCTCTACTCCACCTCCCCTCCGGACGCCTGCAGGACGCAAAAGCTGCCATTTCCAAAGGAAATCATTGGCGGCGCTGCCGAGGAGCTTTTCTTGATTGCAGTCGTCATATCTAACGATTTCCATTTGAATCAAGCTCTCGAGCTCAATTCCAAATATAGTTTAAATGGTCACCATAAGAGATAAACTGTGAAATTATCCTTGGATAGGATTTACTTTTAAAGTTAATTCAGGTGCATTGCGAGTATTTATTTAATTTTAAATATATCAAAAATCAGCTCACTTCATCTCTTCCAAGACTTGAAATTTAGGGCCAATCTTTGCAAAAGCTGCTGAAAACCCATACAAAGTAAGTTCGCCACCTTACATATTTAATGAACTGCACCTTAGCAGCACTTAAATATGTACATAGCGAATTTCACGCGCTGAGGTGTCGTGTGCCACTGGGGAAGAGTTTATTATCTTTCTCTTTCTCTCTCTCTCTCTCTCTCTCTCTCTCTCTCTCTCTCTCTCTCTCTCTCTCTCTCTCTCTCTCTCTCTCTCTCTCTCTCTCTCTCTCTCTCTCTCTCTCTCTCTCCCTGTTGGCGGCAACTTCATCTCACTCAAACAATGTGTTAGCCGTCCTTGGCGAGGGTGAAGGGGTGCGAAAGTTTGCAACGCAAGAAAAATGCGCACGTATGAATAAGTCAGTCGGCGGCGGCGGCATCATTCCCGCATTATGACCGACAGGGCGCCAAATCCAGTACTCTGGCAGGCTGGATGAAACAAAAATTGACGATTTGCACATACAATGGCGCCGATGTGCGTGGGCTAGGAGCAGAGAGAAAGAGAGAGCTATCAAATTTCATACGGTATATTGATTATGCAAATGGCCGGCCACTTTTTTGCTCCTACTTTTTGTGCCAACGGGGCCGAGCGAGCAGCGATGTAAAGTTTCAATAAGTGGGCGCGCGGTTGATCTTGATCGCCATCGTCGCCCCCGCTCGTCCATAGATAGCAGGCTGCGCGAATTCACACCCTCCGGCGGCTCCGCTTCATTTCCTCCGCGCGCGCCACACAGAGCAGAGGAAGCCAATCGTCCGAAGTCATTATCGCAGCTGCAGAATAGCCCAGCTGTCGAGGGAAAAAAGGGATTTGCTGCTGCGGCTAATGAGAGGTCCAATATTTGTTCCCTCCGACGATGATCGATGTGCCTGTTTTAGGCGTGCTGGCATATATCTCAGCTGAGGAATATATTTTTAAATAAAAACAGTGGAAATATTTCCGAGCGTGAAAAAAATGTCTTTTTTATTCATGGTGTTATGGGGAATGCGTCGAGATAAGTCAAACCCCACAAATTGTTGCAATGCCTTTATTTGTATTTGCCGTTATTTGGTCTGAAAGAATATAATAAATTCCATAAATACATAGAAAAGAATGTTAAAACTAAACACTTTAAAAAGGCAAAAGGCCGTTGTCCATTATTAAAATAATATATATAAAAATGACAAGAACAAAATAATAACTCAATAAATGAAACACATCGGAATAGATAATAACATAAGCTTACCCCTAAAAAAGGGAGTTGTCAATATTGGCAATACAATCGAGGTAGTTCAATTATTCGTCAATTAGGGTTCGTACTGTAATAAATACACTTATATCAACTAACTAAATTCACAAATCACGAATAGTAATATTGTTCACTGAAATAATCACTTACAAAGTTCCTATGTTTGCAAGGTTAACGAACTCCTAAATGTGCGGCCAAGGGAGCAATATTTGCTGCTACCGCACACGTTTATCTGCGAGTTTTGAATAACTGCTTATAAGGTTAACACGGATATACTCAGGCAGCCAGGGGAGGAGAGAGCGCCACCTTTCGGCAGCCACCATAGTGTTTAGCCAATTTAGACGGTTTTGGCAGTTATAGATGGTTTAGATGATTTTAAGTATGGTGCAAATGGCATAAAATTGCATGATTCGAGATCATTTGCAACGATTGGAAGCTCTGAAAAAATAGTCGACCGTCTAAATTTGACAGCCCTAGTCATGTTAGTGATCTAGCCAAAGCTATGAGGAAATTTTCCAAGAGCCTCGTTCGTGCTGTAGTTAAAAAAATGTAAATTATCGCACAATATAGTATTATCTCCAAGCATCAAAGCTGGCTTCAACTTCTGCTCTCATACGCACGAAAGGCCTTAATCCCCGGGTATAAATAAATTATAAAGCAATCATGCTGATGTCTTGCAGCAGGTTGGGAAAAGAACACTCAAGCGGCAGAGCTTAATCTCCATTCTTTTGACGGCCGCATACATAGTTTTGTGTATAGCGAGAAGCACATTCTCACTTACAGCCGGCTCGCGTGTAGTGTAGTAAAATTTTGGCTGATGGCAGGCAGGAACGGAGCAACATTCGTGTACCGGCGTAATGCGCGTCGTGCAAAATAAATGTCGGCGAAATTCGCGAGCGGGCGCGTCTCCGGTACGACGTCAGGTCGCACAATACCAGCCAGTTCCTTAGCTTTTCTTTAACCTTAATATTTATCGTCATCATTTCTCATTCCCTCTCTCTCGCCATAGCTGTATGTACACACACGTGCGCACGAGCAGCCATTGTTATATTATCTCTCGTACACACTCCCGCGCGCCCGCTTGCTGCTTATATTCCGCCAGGGTCTAAATCTTGCAAAAGAGCTGCGCCGACGAAATTTCACACGCAGCGAGAATTATTTAAACTCGCCGTCTGCAGGTTGTGCGTACACGTAAAAGTTTCTTACACTCGTCCGCGCAGTGTGGCCGCTTTCTTCTTTTATTTCGCCAAAGTGCGCCTGGGAGTCGGGTTTTTATTCCTGACGGCGTGTCGCTCCGGTCCGGAGCTAGGCTAGGCTGGCACGCCGATGTGTCCCTCATGAGGAATAACCTGCGCGTGTAATATGCAACTTTAATGCCCGCTACTGATACCGGCTCCCTTTATGCTCTCCGGCCGGTGCCAAGTCGCGCATCCTCTCTGCTTATACAGCTTATCGCGGAATTAATGCACTCGCCAGCCGCACTATTGGTTGCACTGCGAACACATGTTTGTGATGGGTAAACGCGAACAACCCGATGCTCCCCACGCGCACCTTTTGTTCTGTCGGTCGGCACACGCAACTCGCGAAATAAGCCAGATTTGCCAAGCTGCTCCCGCGCGGATCGTTTCTGAGCCGACTTTTGTTCTCGCAGCTTCATTAAAAACGCATTTCATCTCCGGTGGCAACCTTCAAGGTTTACTCAGCTTGTAAATTTCTAGACAAGGTGGCGTGGGGGTTCTCCTAATGTAATATTGAAATGCACACTTTTGACTTGTGAACCTTTGTTTTGGGCTAACAGTATAATTAAATATGAATATATAACGGGAGTACGGGGGAATGGCAGAACCACTACATTGTATAACAAGCTCCCCTATCTTAAGATGTACTTTAACAATCTGAAAAAATGTGCCTAAAGTTACCTTAAATATTCCCTAGAAGTTAGTAAAAAGATAAACTAAAAAAATTCCAGGTTGCTTTTTAAATTTCTGATAAAATCAACTCCAAAGTTGGCAAATTGTTAATCAAATACTGTATCCTCATTGAAAATCAGGATTTTATTTCGCCAGATAGAAAATTTTGCTTATAATTTACACACCGTTGGTTAGATTGCGACGGTACGATTCAAATTCAAACGAAAAATCGTTAACTAAACGTTCATTTTGTTCAGAAACTTGACAAACTTGAAAATATAATTTTACTTAGGTTCCCTAATTTGGTTATTCCACATCATAGATATTACGGTTGAAACTAATTTAAGTTGTTACTTATATAAATCCACTTTAATCGTTATTGCACAGAAACAGTAAAAAACAAGCTTTAGACTGACTAGTAAATTTTTCTCATCTTTTTTTTTTATTTTACAAGTCGTGCAAAAACCAAACCATAGATTCAATCTATTGCTCAAGGAAATAAGCTGAAATTTATGTCAGTACAGCCAATAATAAAAAAGGATCAAGCAAAACCGTAAATTGAGATTCTTGCCAATTTGGTAAAAAAAAGTAAAAAACTATTTGTACTTGTTCTTTTACTTTATTTTGATTCCTCTCGATGCGTCCTTTCCAACGGAGTGTGGTTTGTGAGGAAAATGTTCCAATTAGCAAAATATTAAATTCCGAGTTTCGTGAGTTCCCATGCTTCAAATGAAAGAAGATTTTTGCTTTGATATTCACCCTTTCATCTACCCTCATATCAACCACTTTATTGAATTTTGTGCTTTTAAGCCCGGGAAATGGCTCACAATAAAATTTAGAACGATTATTTTCTTCCCTTTGGAAGGTCGTAACCCCTTGAAATCTACCTCAGAACTCTTTTGTGTCGCCATAAACCATTCAAATGTGGCACGTGTGCTTATACTTTGAATTGTATATTCTGTGTCGGGTGGCATTCAACTTGTTATGAAATAAACGGCGTGTCAGTTGAGCGGAGCTTCTCTCCCGGTGACGGCGGTGAATGAAAAAGTTTTGGTCGTGGCGCAGCCCTTTGCTTGTCGTTCGTTTCGTGTGTAGCCACAAACTGGCATTTAAACCGGACGATCGATGCCATTTTTATTGCATTCATGCCGGCAGAGGTCGTACGTCGTGGCACAGAAATACTTGGCCGGCTGTCACCGAGCGATCTGCTCGCTCAAGACGTCGCGCACGTGTGCTGATGATGATTTATGGCCGCGAAAAGGAAACGGCGCTGATTTGAATTCACCGGCAAAGCCGCGCTACAAGCAGTTTATCGGGGAAAAGCGGCTCAATCTTGAACGCAAGTGTTATGAAAATTAGCTTTTCAAATTGCGCGAGGAAATAATTGAGCTTGGCGCCAAGCATACCGGAATGAGTTGTTGCCTTTGACGCGGCGCGCAAGGACTCGCGGCTCGTGCATAATTCATGGTGATTCTCGGTAAAATGGGCAACTCGTTAAAAGCAGCTGACTTGATGTGCTACATTAAAGCCTCTCGGCAACATTACGGTACACGTGATATCAACTGGCAAGCCCTCTTAAATTTATTTTAACGTGGAAAATGCTACACACATAATACTCAAATCAATTAAAATAATTATTGATCACGAGAAGGCAAGACTAAACAATATTTGAATCATTTTTTTCTACGTAAACTGGGGTCTAATTGTTTATTATTGTCGTTTGTGAATCCCTATTAATAAAGCGATTCCGCATATTCAGTTGTTGTTAAAAATCACTAGTGTTGGTGGAACAGCTCTCATTTTTAATGCAGAAGATTTTACCGAAAATGCCCTTAAGGGTTCAATTTCAACTATTTCAATTTCCCGACCCAACAGATGGGTAAATATCGAATTTCTGTATTTGTTTTCCTTTGAAGAACTCGAATTTCTCTCCCAAACGAGCAACTTTCCCGCTAATTTCTTGTTACTAGTTTAGTTTGAACTTCCCTAATGCTTCATGAAGCAGAAATGCTGAGAGCAAATCTTTTTTTTTAAGTAGAAAAAAATTGTTCATTAACTTGAAAAATCTAGTTTAATTTATTTGTGACCTTTTTTCTTTCCAACATTTATTTCAAACATGCCATTACATTTAAATGTGAGATTTTAAATATATATTAAGAGCGATATCTCGGCAGATGACAGCAATGTATTGGGGTTGAAAAATCATTAATGGCTGCAACAGCCAGCGTCGATACACACGAGATCGCAATCAATTGAGCATGGCAAATCGAATCGGAATGAGGGCTGCGTGTTGCAAGCCCACTTAATTGGGGGTTGTCTGGCGTGTTCATTAAGGGCCATTGGTCCCTGGAACGATCGGGAGTAATTAACGAGATGCGGCACTTGTGTGTTACAGGTGTCAACGGGCACTGGTATCATGTCGCACTTCGTCAATCTGCACATTGTGGTACCTGAGGCATTCATCCTCGGCAACGGCGAGCACCACGTCGACATTGGCAGCACTATCAGCCTTGTCTGCATCATTGAGAAGGTGAGCTTATTCTTCATTTTAATTTTGAATCGTTTAAATAAATGACACGGTTGATCATTTTCAATTGATTTTGTTGATGAAAATCATTGCGAGTGTTTGAATCTAGCGTTTTACTAGACATGGATGGATTTATTTCGTTAACGCATGTAATTTTACTTTATATTAAGACCTTGCAAAATTTACAAAAAGTATAGTCTTTATTCCATTAATTCCCTTACGGAAACAACTGTAGTTTCAGCTTCAGTTTATCATTGTATCATATAATTAAACGAATTGCCCTCTCAGATTAATGTAATTAGAAAAGCCCTTTATCTCTAATTCAATGGTTTATGCGGGATATAATAAGATTTACTTATGTATTGCTATAACTTTTTGAGATCTGATATACCAGATTAAACTGGAATTTTCCTGATTCATATTTCATTAAATATAATTTTAACTGGAGCTTGGAGTTTTCACCATCAGAACTTTCCTGCTTTGCTGTTGAAGGACATGCTTTGTAATAAAAGTGATTTTGCAGCGTAGTTTGCATGCACACTTTCCTCGTTGCCATTCAATTCGCGTGTCAGGTTAATTAGAGGCCTCGCGGGTAATTAGCCAGAGCTAGCAAAGTTTCCTCCGATTGTACACCTCGCATTTGATTGGCATTAAAACGTAATCAATTACAAAGTTCTCACCTCTAGCTGCGCGGCAAAACCCACGACGTGCAAGTTGGTTCTAATGCGACCGGAGGTGCAACAGCCCTTAGTTAGTCTGACAAAGTGCTGCCGGATCGATAGCCACGCGTGTAAAATAAGCGCGAAAAATATCAGGTGTTTTTGAAATTCCGGCACGTCGGAATCTGCTATAATTTTGGGCTCTCAGCGAAATTTGATGGCACGCCGACGCCATGTTTGACTCTGTGTTTCCGTGCGCGCTGCATTTCTCCCGAGGATAGCCCCTGAATATTCGCTACAAAAAATTAAGCCTCAAAGGAACGCACGCGACACTGCAGAAATTTTAATTAAACAAAGTGAGAGCGCAGGGCCTCTGCTTTACCGCGGCCCAATGCGCGACTGGGGGTGGAGAGGGAGCGTCATTGGTACCCCCACGTGCATCACCTGCGTGGTTCAAAGTTTCGCGGCTTTTGTCCCCGTATAATCACACTTTCGCATGCTAAAACGAAGAGAGGCCACTTAGGAAGCGGGTAGGCGGAAAACAACACGAGCCCTCTCTCACTCTACATACCACTCACTCAGGCTGAAAAGCTTGACGAGTGGTGGTTACATTCTAATTCTAGCTGAGATCGTACATTTCTCATTTTGAACATTGCTTAACAAGCCAGTGGCAAGGATTGAAATTAGTTAGTTTGTTTGAAGAGATTCCTGCACACGCATTCCTGTTGCGGCCGGAAGTCTGCTCAACTTGAAATCTGTCAATATCCATTTGACAGGAACTCGGCACTTACTTTCTAAATCATCATAACTCAGCGTTTATACAGCCTGAAAACCGCAGAGGCGGCAAAACTCACTGAGACATTTCGTCAGTTCAAGGTTCAGTTCATCGATCTAGAAAATGCGTGTGTTTGCAGTCTGGTGTTGCTCTAGAGAACATTTCACGCGTTATGCGTCACAGGAACATATGCATATATGCCGTGCGTTGCAATGGAGACATTCGTAAGCGCGCCCGTTGTATTAATTAAAGCGCCTGCTCGCACCCTGTGCGCGTGCATTATGATTATTACTATCTAGAGCGTGCACGGCAGTGGCCTACAGAAAGCACGAGAGCATTAAACTCGTCGGCATAAGGTGCTGCTGGATGGCTCGACGACAGCGTGCTCCACAGAGATGCTTAATCCGGCAAACAAGCAAACATGCACTATCATCAAACACCATCTCTCGACACCACCACTTTTGGACCCTTGTTGCTTTCCACCGGCATACCGAGTGGAAACAAAACCTTTGCACTTTTGCAGCATTCAGCAGACTAGACTGAAATATTTTTGATGGCCCTTGGCGAGCGCACATCAAGCCGACAGAAAAAACACTAAAAGAATGCTAAATTTGTTCCGCGAAGTTGATGCTGCTGTTTATGCAAATGGCAGATTGCGATCGGAATGCGTGCACTGTTTTCGTGTTTTATAGCTTTTTTACGCTTTGGACAAAATGAGCCCCTTTGATTGCTAGCAAGTAGGGGCCACGAATGAGTTTGCAATTTGATTCTTACAGCCCTCTAAAAATTTCAATTTGTTCGTGCTCGGAGATCACGAAGACCTTCAATGCCCAATGGGTTTGATCAACTTTATTAGGTGGTTTCGGGGTCCTTTAAAGTGGATATGTCCTACAGAATTATAAAATTAATTTAAATATTATATATACCTTAGATATTATTTGGAAATTGGGAAAGAGCTAAAATATTTCCAGGTCACAGTTTAAATTGCTGGAAATCTTGTTAGAGGAATCATTTTTTTGTTGATACTCACCAGACGCACTTTAATTAAGAAAACCAAGTGCTTCGTTCGCTACAAGGCTAGAACGGAAAGAGGCACGTTTGCAAATAAACGGGTTGAATTCCCTGGTTGGTACAAGTTTCTGGCAAAGTGGATGAGAGTTTGCCTCGGAATGCACAATAATTACGCGCCCGATGCAATGCTGTCGACTATACGATTATTTATTCAAATGCAGGAGCCAGATCGCTGGGGAGACTTGCTTGCAGAGGCATTGAGCCGCATATTGCGTCTGTGCAAACATAAGATAGAGGCGAAGCTGCGCTCACACCTAGCATGATGCATATAAATAAATGATGCAGCGGCACAAAAGCAAATTTGTGCATAGTCGTGCACTTTACTCTGCAAACGAGCCAGCTGGCTGCCTCTAATCCAATTTCCATTATGCAAGCTTTAATTTTATGCCTTGCTTTGATTAACTTTTCAACCGGGACAGTTATGTATTTTAATTTAATTAGCTTTTGCTTATCTTGAGTTGGGTATAGTTCTGTTAATCCGTTCTGAGTGAGTATTGTACTCGCATGAATTATACTCCAGGCAACGTTCTGCACCAAACATGATTGGCTTTCAATTTGTAGAAATGTCTATGAACATTTCATTATTGTATGGGCTTTCCTGTCAGTGAAATTTAATCAAAAACAAAAGATCACACAAACTTGTGATTGCGCAAGAACATTTTGATTGCTGAGTTAATCTTAATGAATTTTCCTGATAAGATATACTAAAAATAATATTTCTTCTAGAATATTTAAGTTTTATCCAAGCCGTTGGCTCGCATTGCGTGCACTAAACTTTCAATGTTAGAATCCAAAATCCAATAATGTTTGGAGGTTTTTGAAGTGCTGCTGAAAGATCTGACATTTCCTATTAGCAAATGTTACTATTCACTTGATACAATTCAAACAATTATTTTTTGACAGTGCAATAAAAAAACTAGTTGTAAAACATTGTTCTAACAATTTAGGAATAGGATCAAAGCGATGTTGCGCTTCATTTTATTATTTATGAAATTTTATATACAGTTTCTATAAAATTTCTCATGATGTTGTAATACAAAATGAAAGACATATAAGATATTGCGGTCGACTTCTAGCACAGCCTCACTTTAAATTCTAGGCACTTGACATAATTTCCGATTCACAACAAGAATATTGTAGAATAATTCTCGATTGCGCTGAGACGAGTCACAACTGTGCAAGCAAAAGTTTGACTGGCGTGCCTCTTTTGAAAAATTCAATACCTGCTGCAGCGAGTTTTCATAACAAGAACAAAAGACCTTTGAGGTTAACGAGCAAACCAGCGTAACCCGCTCCGAATGCAATTTCCAGCGAGTACAAAGTCACAGCAGCCAGCGAAACCATAATTTAGTGGAGTGAATTTGCAGCACCCGCGGCCGGCTTGCCGGCACTTTGTTTGCACTGGCTGCTCTGCATTAATAACGCGGGCATGCGGAACCAGAGACCTAACAGGGCCTTACGTATGCACGCGAATTAAAACAAAGTGCCGCTGTGCACATTCTTGTCCGCCCGGCCGCCAGCCGCGTGTCCCGCTCACAGCGCGCGCTCCATCTGCATAAATGAAAATGCAGCCTTCGAAATGCCGCATGCAAATTTTCCTTTGATCCTAGCAATCCGCTTTCCGACACACACACACACGCGCGCGCTCGGTGATGCAAATGGAAAAATGTGCTCGCTCCGATTTAGCTCTCTAGCGTCTCGCTGCTGCTGACGAGAGTGTGCGCGCGGATAAACGCTTCTGGCAACAATAAATTAGCACGTGCAATGGAAAAGAATGTTACCGTGCAACGCTGATGGAGTTCTGCAGAACAATAAATCGCGGCATGGATGCGATTGCTTCAGAATTATATTCAAGGAGAGGCCTGATTCATCATTACATTCCACGCAACTCAATCCATCTCTAACGAGGAAGGTGCCCATTTTAATGCTGGAATATTATAAATGATTCTTTTAGATTTTCACAAAGCATTAAACTCCAGTTTTAAAAACAGTGAATTTTAACAACAAAAAAACTGTTACTTTTTCCAACTGGGAAGGTCTTTGAAAGCAGGAAAATAATTTTGCATCGTTCATTTCAAAGTTTAATGCGCTTATGTTGCTATTCAATCCTGACACTGTGATTCTTCATTTAAATAATCTCTTAAAGTGCCGAAAAAAATTAGTCGAGCCAATTGGCGAAGAAAGGTAATCAATTGTTTACTTTTTAATGTTTTTAATTAAAGTAGCTTTCGTATTAACTTTTTTTAAGTGCCAATCGATTGCTGAGGGTCAAATTAAGTTAGCCAACCTAATTACTCCATTTTACACGACGTGCTGAAAATCGGGTCAAACGTATAAACCGTTACTTTAGCGGTTTTTGGTTTGAACCGAGCAAAAAGTGCCACAAGAACTCTGGAAACCAATTAGAGAACGAGTGGTTCCCTTATTGGTTATTTGACACTGCGCTGGCAATGACAGCGACAGCCAACGCAAGCGACAAGGTAGCAGCAGCCACCTTGGTCCCTTGAATCTTTTGCGCTAGCTGACGCTACGTCAAAAAGCCAATCAGAGAACCTGCGCTTCTCTGATTAGTCATCGGCGTTCTTGTGGAAATTGTTACTAGGTTAACACCAACAATCGCTGAAGTAACGGAATTCACGTTTCCACCGATTTTCGACTCGTCGCGCCGATTTTTCGACCTAGTGATTTGGCTACCTTTTCTAATTCAATCCTCAGGAGCCGATTAACACAGTCAAAAACATTATTCCAGAGTTTCTTTAACGTTTCTAAAATTTATGAACTAATTTTTGGCCTAAACCACCCCAAAAGAAATCATTTTGAGTGCACAACTTAGAGCAGCAGAATTTAGTTCCTTAAAATCGCACGTATACAGTGACGCCATCTGTTGGTGGCTTCAAACACGCAAATTGTGAAACAATTTTTGGTTAAAAAAAGTCTTCGCTGTACATTCATTGACGGTAAATTTTGTCATTTCTGGTCGCTTCAATAGCCGACCAATCAGAACTCCAGCTGAAAACGCAGCTCTGCATTGTGACATGTGTGTGTTATTTTGCAAATCGCGACCGTCAGGAAAGCAGACTTCAAAACACACACGTTCAAAGGACTTTGCCGCTTTCGATTCACCGACCGTTGCATAATAGTTTGACGCCGCGTGCATTGTGTCCGCAGGTTGCTTTTGCAGCTATCGAACGTGTCGCAACACACAAACACACACTTGACGGCGAGGGCAGGTGCGACTGGTCACGCGACTTGTTTGTGTAGGCAACCCGCGCCGTGCATGTGACGAGCGGGTTGCATAATCGGCTCGAAACAGGTGCACCGTGCAATGCAGCTGCTCTTGATTTTGTTGCGTCCGCATTTGCGCTAAATGACATTCACAGCCGTTGAATTGTACCTCCTGGAATGTTTCAATTCAATTATTCCTAGCACGTTATTTTTGTTTGACTTTGTCTAGAAACAAGGAAAGGAAATGCGTTCTGTTGGTGTGCCATTTAGAAAGAAACCGAAAGAAACTAAATCTGTATTTATCATTTTATTTTTTTCAAGAAGGAAAGATTCTTATTACGTAGCAGACAAATATCTAGACTAGGAATAAATATATTTACATTGTATAAAATGGTTTAAAAAATTATGATTTCGGCATTTTGGCCAGAACCATTTTATTTTTTACAATTTTATTGCTCTGGTAAGAGTTCAATTTCCAGCATGCACAAAAAGACCCAAAAATTATTGAACATAATCAAAAAATCCCTATGTCCTTTTGAACAAATTTGCAATTTATCCAATGAAAAATTGAGAAAATATATGCCCCACCTAACTGCCCAGATAAGGCACTGTGAGAGTTGCAAAAAGCTATTGTTAGATTTAGTGTCCCAAAAAATTAAATTTAGTTTTGCTATGCTCAAAATTTGCAAATTCAAATAACCCTTAGACAACGCTACACCATATAAATGCTGGTTGAAACACGGGAATGTTCACGGAAGCGCAAACATTTCGCCACCCTCTCGTCGCAGGAAGAGGGTCTGTCGCACTCGTTACGCGGGGCCTGCAATACACACTGTGAACACGTGAAGTACTTACTACAGGTAGAATGTGTCTGTGGCAGCCAGCGGCAGTTCGTCAGAGCCGTTTTTGTTGCACCGAGAGTCCCCTTCCCTGCCGTGCGTGGCAGCTCTCTCTCTCTCTCTCTGCTTCGCTCGTATGGTGATAGGAGCGGTGCATTATTCGAGTGCCTTTGACCCCGTGTCCACGTTCCCAGACTTACGTCACACATTGCTATATAGTGCGAGAGTAAGCCACTTTGTTGCCTTCGCACATACCGACCACATAACAAATTTCTTGTTTTACTATGTGTGCATACACAACTCGTATTATTTCCCACTCCGGTCGAGACTGCTGCTTTTTTATGAAATTTTTAATATATTTAAGTCCAGGTAATCCACATCATTCAGACGAATTTTCTGAACCTCCAATAGTCCCGAACTTTGAACCATTTTAACCTCATGCTGACACTTCAAGTGGCGCAATTTTCCAGCACTCACGGGAGCTGTTCGTTATGATATCCACATTTTCGATTTAGCCGGTGGCGAGATGGTTGTGTGTCAGTTTTGCGCGTCTGTAGTAATTAATTCTGCTAAGACTTTGGTGTGCGTTGGTGTCCGCAGAGCCCGTCTCCACCGCAGTACGTGTTTTGGTATCACAACGACCGAATGATCAACTACGACACCGCGAGGGGCGGCATCTCCGTGGAGACAGAGCCAGGACCCAAGACGCACAGCCGCCTCATAATACGTGACGCCCACGACACCGACTCCGGCAACTACACCTGCAGCGCTTCCAACACGGAGCCAGCATCCATTTATGTTTTCGTCTCTGAAGGTAAGCCATTACACATTTCTGTCTGCTCCACTTATGGTTCGTCGACACGCTGCACCAAGCAGAGGGGTGGATGGGGCTCTTTCCGAGGGTGGATTTAATTTTGGATGCAGCTGCCAGTCATGACAGAGTCAGGAAATTGTATTAAAAAGCGGCTTGAAAGAATTGTATTTTCAATTCTAAAATTTCTTACAATTAGAGATACAGCTCCAGCTGATTTTCTAAAAAAAAACTTGATTCTGAGCGAAGAACAATCCGCAATGATTTTTATAAGTTCCCCCCCCCCTCCAAAAAAAAAGATGAATATTCTCAAATTTTGGATGTATGAAACCGATTGTAGACTATTTTTGTATGTCTCTAATTCCATTAAATATCTGAATTATTGCTAGTTGCGCAGCAAAACATTAACACGTTATGACCTATAAAAAGAGGAAACCCAAAGTGCTGGATGAAATAGTTAATGTCCGTTTATTTAGTTAAAACCAGAAACGGATGGAGTCATTTCACCAACTAAATTGTACAGCAACGGTGCGGTTGTTTGCGTTTGAGCATTCAGGCGGGGCAAAAATGCGCGCGGACTGAATAATGGAAAGGCACCATAAATTAAGAGTGCAGTGTCAGTGGGCAGCAAACAAGCTAAATAATTCAGTCAGAGCCGCTTGCAGTGTCCGAGGCAGCGCGGCGTGACAGCGAAAACTCCATCTGTTTTTGTGTATTAAGCAGTCGCGGGATAAATAAACGCGGCTCGTCCGACGTGTGTGCCGCCGCCGGCTGCCGTATAATTCGGCCCGCATTATGCAAACTTGCATGACCTTTCGGCTCACATGTGCTCGCCTACATGACGCGATTTATCGACGAGCGAGAGAGGCTGTCGAGTCGTGGCGGAAGGCACTATTTGCGCTGTCGGCCGACGAGCGTAATTTTCAACTGGCGAGAGCTCGCTAATAATTGTCGAGCTAGTTTTGAAACGAACGAGCTCGTTTGAAGCGCATTTGACATTTTATACAGCCAAACGCGAATACTGATTTGCGTACTACATACATAAATTTCTATGCTTTATATACTGGAGTGGTACCCTTTTGAAGAATCATCTAGAAATACTAAAATTAAAATTAAAGTATCTTATTGTTAGCTCTTACGAAATTCAAATTCAATAAGTAATTATTAATTGATTTTGAAATGACTCTACTCCCATAATATTTATGGATTTCATATGTGACAAAATAGCAGCTCTGATCTGAAATGACGTGTCAAAGTCAAAACAATTTTATCACAATCGAACAATAAAAACCCATTTAAGTGATTTCATAGAGTGTGAAAAATACTATCTAAAAATTTCAGACCTTCACAAACAGCAAACATTCGCCATGTATTATCGCAGCGTGCTCGTGCCAGCAAGAAGGCATATCTCGTGCACCAAATCATAAATGCATGGCGTTTAGCGCTTGTAATAGTTTGTACATATGTACATTTGAACCGTGGCGGAAGCACTCGCGCAAATTAAAATGGCCCGCTGCGACTATAGTAACAGATTTTTACATCGCTTTTCAGCGAGCCGGTGGCAGCTGTTGATTAATTTTATGAGCGCTCAGTGACTCGTGCGCGCTTAATGAATATTAATCCGTACCAAGAAATATATAATATAATAAAATTGCCCTAGCTACACGAAGGAACGATTAACACCGGTTCAATGAGACCGACTTGAGCTTGATCATCAGAGAAGGCTGCAAATTGTAGTTCATTTAGATGTTTAAAATTGAAAAGGAGAAAAATATAAAAAATCATTCTATAACTGTCTAAAATATTAATTGAAAAATGGAAAAAGCTTATATTTTTCCACGTTGCCGCTTAAATTTCCGAGTAAATCGACTCCAAAGATCTCGAGTTAATCAAGCGGATGAGCTCTGTCGCCCCATTGAAAATCAGGATTTATTTCGCCAATTGGAAATTTGCTCATAATACACCCTTGGATCGATCGCGAAGACCGTTCAAATTTTCGATACTTTGGAAAAATCTGAAATTTAACTGTTGTACCAAGTTCTTATTTATTTGATTATTGCACAATGTAGAGAAAATACTCAAACTAACAATATTATGGTCAACTGCCAATTTTAGGCAATAATTCATATGTATTGATTTCGGTTCTTGCTCTGTATCAATCGACATTGATCAATAAAGAAAAATCTTTGCCTGGTCTAAAGCTACTCTTTTTGAAATACTATTTTCTGGGAGCCATAGTGAAATGTAATTCCGGGAAATTTATGAAATGAAAAATTTTGGTACTCCATGGCATTGACAAGTCTTTGATGTCCACTGTTTTTGAGCACGCGAGACCAGAGGGCACCAATATCCAACAACAATTCCGTGCAAACTATCGATTCGGCCTCGAATTTGGGCGTCGGCAGTGCGACCTTTGTAGCTCGTGCGGCCGCCAATTTGAAATAATAACAGAGGAGGGAATATTCATCGGTTTGCCTAGCTGTTTAATCGTGGGCAGGCATACATACTTGGCCGACGACAATGAAATTGAGCGCGTGCTAATTAATGCAGCACCGTTGGGCAGTTTTATCAATAAAGCCGCCCTGCGAGCAATAGACTAGATATAAAGGATTACACGCGGCATATGAAGCGAAACCTTTCAGAACGTTCCAATTTAATCCAGCAAACGCGCACTCGTCGGTCGATTATTTGACCGGTTCGCTTCCACGGCATCGCCGTGATATTGCACGTTATTTTCCCTCCTAGGGCAAAGCTCATTAATACTTGAACATTTTAGAACTCACGGGATTATTTGCGAAAGATGAGAACATACGCGCATTACAAGAGTATATTTACGGCTCTGACATAATTCTCAGAATCACGCATACAGCAATAATTTTTATGATATGCGGTTTCGCATCCGATATTGCGTAGTTTTGAATTTCCACGAATGATCATTGTTTATTTCACTTCTATTGGAGTCGTCATGGAAATTAATTTTTTAAGTTTATATATGCATATGCGCTAGTAGAATTGATGTTAAAATTCCATTTTTTCGCAAAGGGAATTGGGGAATATTACTCTAAGCCGGACAGTTAATTTTTAAAGGGGTTTTAGGAAATAGTAAATCTCGCGTCAAGATATGAAAAGTAAGAAGATTTGTGTTAGTGTCTCTCGTTTACAATGAGCTTTTCAAAGTTTATTTCAATTTCCTGGCCGTACATAATCTTGGGACAATATCTTACTCTATCTTGAGTAGGGATGTGAGTTTAAATTTTCATCAAAATTGAAGATGTGTGAATAATTTCAAAATGTGACCAACAGTGGTCACCATTTGCATTGTCCCCTTTTAGTGATCAAAACCACCAATAGATTGCACAACTTACGATTTAAATATTGTACTTACATTGCATCGACATTACAGACTTAATTCTGCAACTGTACATCCTATTTATTTATAAATATTTTAACACAGACAATTGCTTTGTTATATTTTTGTTGTGTTCTGGATGTGGTTGCATGGGGCACAGTTGCCCTGCTGATCCACAATAAAATCATTTTTTAATCTAAAACTATTTTTGTTCATTTAAGCACATTGAAATAAATCATTTTAAGTACAGAATGCACATCAGAAGGTTTAATCCTAAATCTAAGTAGATTTAGTATTTAGTAAGTGCATTAAATAACGTAAGTTTACTGTGGTGCCATATTTTGGCAGTTTTGAACACAGGGCTTTCAAACAAAATTTATTCACGTTTTTTTAGATATTCCCGTCTGCAGACTTACGCATTTTATTTATTCATATCTAATCAAGTCTACATTGTGTTTCTGAAATTGATCCTTATATAATTCTAGTAAATTTAAACCAAAAAATTGAAACAAAGAATGACCATTTCTCTATTCAAAATAAATTTCCAACGGAAATTTATCTAGTCCAATACCGAAACTTATCTCATCGTGCCCATATTATATCAACTATGAGCCATTAACGTCCGTCTCTCATTCTCTCCTTTTCCCTTTTTATTATTTGCACTTTATCCACGCTCCAATAAACTGGTGTGTGAGAGCTATGGCGGCGACGCTGCGATGACCTCGTTCCGCGCAAGCCATCGTCAAAAGAACAAATGCAGCTGGGCAAATTTGTCGTGCCGGCATATAGAGGAGGGAAAAATCTGCGAGCTTAATTAAAATAGAAGTCGTGCAGAAGGAAATAAAACGCCCGGCATGAGGGCTAGTGTAGCAATCTCAGTGAGCTGAAAGTAGCATGCTTCGACGCCCATCTGAGGCAGTAAAATAAAGGCAGAGATTGTTCCAGCCGGGAAAACGCGGTTAATAATGATTAAAACGCATTCTCATGCAGCTGCACATCGCTTTTTCGTTGTGCTGAGAATAATGTGCAAATGCAATTACTGCCTCGATCGAAAAGAGATATTGCTCGTCCGCTGCAGGCATTGCGATAATGGATACTTTCGTTCGCATCAATTTTCTTTATTCCGACGACCACGCGATGATATCAAATCCGGTTGTTTTGCACAATGACTTTTTTTAATTTCACTGTGGAAAATCGTTTTGCTTGATTGCAAGATAAAAATGCATACATGGAAAAATTTTAATATCTTTGAATTCTTTGTTTTTTTAAATGTGCAAGGTGTGCAAGTAATGACAACGCGAATTGCACAAGCAAACAAAATACTTATAAATCCAAAATATTCAGTCATGTTCCAACGGTTAACTCTTTGAAATCGATTAATTGGAAAAAAAACAAGCAAAATAAATAAAATGTTGAACTCATATTTCCGTCAAATTTGATTTCGCCCCTTTTATCATGATGGTCTTGAATATTGTAAAATAACGATACAACATTACTTTTTAAATTAAATGGGCATCAATGTATTCTACAAGAATTCATCCAAACCGGAAAAATCGAGAGCATATAGTATGATTTAGATCAGTGCAAAACAAATAGCAATCCAGTTTTTTTTTCATTCAGCGGGCAAACAAACATTTGTCTTCATGTTGTGGGCACTATGCGCTCTCTTCTTTCCCACGGAACAGCGTCAGTTGCTGCGAAAAGCGTGCGCAACGCGATATGAAAATCAATCTTCCACATTTCGCCACAAATAAACAAATACAACGAGAGCAAAAAAGGCAATCAATTGAATCAAAATAAAAGAAACTGGGTTTCGATTTGCCCAGTTCCCGGAACGTAGGTGGATGACCTTTGGCACGCACGCGGGTTTGCTTGTTTTTGTGCCTCGCGAACTCTCGCAGAGATGCAGTATCTGGTACAAATGGACGGAGAGCATAAACGTCATGATTTAGTGTTTTCAGACAGAGAGAGAAATAGTTGGATGCCGAATATAAAAGAGAAGAAAAAGCGGCAGTTTGTATGACAATTGAAGCAAAAGTTCCTGTGGATATAAAAGAAGGCCGTAAAAAAGCAGCAGGGACCTTATCCGCTTTATTCGCCACTTTCCCTGCGCGCCTCCCTTTGTCCCTCTGCAGGCCGGAATCGGCAGCTGTAAATAAGTGAAAAGCAGCGTGCCACTGTTTTCTGCTTTTAATACGGACACTCGCAAAGTCGTCTGGCCGAATGATGCGAGCAGGAGATTGTTGTTTCGCGCAGCGAGTGTCGTAAAAATTACATCTCAATAGATCTATCCCACTGGGAGGCAACGGCTGCAACGGAAGTGCCCAACGCATACACACATTCCAACCCAACTTGAATTTATCCTTCCAACGAGTAGCCGTACATTCCAAAGACACAATTTGCTCAGAGTAACATCCGTAATTCCATCGAACTGTCGAAACAATGAAAAACTCATTAAATAGTTGATAATTATGACTTTTGATTAAAACGATCCAATAACAGCCAAGAAATAGTTAATTACCGTATGAGATCCGATTTTTTTTTCTTTTTCTGGGCGATGACATAAAAATATGCTCAGCAGTAGATAAGTATATTTCATTACATTTGACTTTCAAAAGTCTCTTAACTTATTTTCCCTTAACAATCGCTGTAAAATTGAATCAAAAAGATATTAAGTTGTCATTCATTGAAGATCAATTTGTTAAAATAGTATTTCACAGAATTGCCTTATGAGTTAGCCACAACTCAAGTTTGTTATGCCGAGTGCAAATTAGTATTCATTTTTGCAAAGTGGTTTTTCCTTTACGTTCGCCGCAATTCACGTTTGAGTAGCGACAAAATAATCATGCAAAATGAATATTAACCGCTTTCCCGGTGCGCAATAAAGAATCGGTCGAATGTATTCCATTCGCCTCGTCGCTTCTGCGGCACAAAGGCGTGCATGTTTTAATAAATTAGTGCTAAAGCCAGTACAATTTATGGCCGAGTACGCCAAGTTTTTTGATGGTTTTCTGTCTCTCTTGCTTCTTTATGGCGGCGTATTCTGTTTTGCGGCTGTTTCAAGAAGTGCTTTTAACTGACACACTGCACCCAGCACAGCATATTTATAAAACACACGCTGCTGCTGTGAGACGCGTCGCGAAATAAGATAGTGACGGTGCCGCTGAAACGGCGTTTCCAGATCCCCAAAACGTTGCTCTATCCAGCGATGGGGGTTGCGTACTTTAAGCAACACCAAATATGGAAGACCGTGAGTACAAGATTATTTTCACACGAAGAGTTAATATTTCGAGTGACGTAAAATACAAAATGAACAAGTTAATTGACCTGTTCAATTTAAAACATCCTTATAATTCTAATCAAGCTGAAAGGAAGATCTAAAAAGATGGTTTCCCGGCGGGCTTTGCGACACGTGATATACCTTCTTTTTTAAATTCCCAGGTAACCACGTCCCTGTTTCAAAATTCCCGAGTATTTTGCTCCCTTCGAATGGTCGCTGTTCACTAGTGGACGGATTTTCCGACAGTTTTTTTAAGTCAAGCATTTTTTCCAACAACTGTTATTAACTCTAGGCAATAATTTATTGTAGTTTTAAGCGAAAACTAAGTTATTGACAGTGATTGCAGCTGGCAAAATAAATAAAATGCTGATCGAGCGTTTGAAGAAACCGATTTCTATCCAAATCAATTATTAAAGATAATGTTTTTCCTAAAACACCCTTTCAAAAATAATTTACAATTTAATTAAAAACTCGATTATTTTTGCTCTTCCCTGAGCATCACCGACTTTACCCTTGAAGTATTATGAGCTTGCCATCTTTTTTAGTTTATCATATACAGTATTATACAGACATCGCGTTGTTTTCATAGCGTAAAGTACGTGACCCTACGTATTGTGCACCATATAAAAGCTTCGCCGGTTTCTTGTTTGGCTCGCTGGCGCGAGGATGAAACGACACGCGGCCTGCTCCTGAGGCTCTTAAAATTTTATTTTCGCCTTAAAACGTTAGCCCAGCAGTGTTGGGCGAACGAGCCCGGCGGCGCAGCACGCTTAAATCCAGCCATTTGTATGACAATAATAATGCGCTGCGGGGCACGCTGGAGGAAACGACTCGAGCACGCCGTTGGTTATAATTGCGCGTGGCGGCCGCTTTTATTTAGTCGCACAGATCGAATGCTCTGTGTGAAAAGGGGTTCCAGCTCGAGTCCTGAGAATGGGGGCTTCAAAAGTTGTGCCCAGTATTGTGAACTGTTCAGAATGAAATCGGAAATGAATAAGTGGATCGGGTTTGTCAGAGAATGTGATTAAGGCCCCTCCAGGTTTTTAGTCCAAATGCAATATGCACTACAAAAGGGTAGTATTTTCATTCGTTGCTGTCAAGCATTGTCAAATGCACGCAGTGGATAATGATTTTCAGCTTTCACGGCGATGACCCAATGTTGGATTTTTGAACAAATAATTCTGTTTGGCAGTTCAATAACGAAAATTAATAGAAAATATTTCTAATGTCCGCAGGAGGTGTTTGATTTAAAAATGTCACATTTTTATCGCTCATCTACATGATTTTGACCTTCTTGTAGCGAGCCAATCGCGTCTCAATAACATAGTGAACGAATAACACAGGCACTCATGAGCCTGATTGAAGGAAGCTGACTGGGTCGAGAAAAGGACCAGCTCGTTTTACTGCCCCCACACAGGGGTCTTTTATTTGAAACGCTAGAAATACATTCCATGATATTCATTCACTCATGCCGCGGAAAGGTGCAAACCAGTAAGTAGAAGCGATTAGGACTACCCTCCCAAATTCGTAAATGGACTCGTCATTGCAATGAAGGAGAGTCACACTTATTGTTAGGCGCAAATCAGCACAAAATTCGATCTCCAAACTTCGCTCACATTGCAAGTGCACAGAAAGCATCCGTTCAACAATGCGATGAACAATCAAAAGATTTAGTGAACAATTTTTATAAGTGCGGTAAATCGTACATACCCATCTAGGAGCATTTCAGTTCAAGTTCAAACCGATTTGAACTACACCTAATTCACCAGTTGCGAAAGCCCCAATAGATGGCGCCAGCTGTTACTTTCGATTCTAAGGCACTTTCCGCTGCGATTTCAGACTAAATCCTCTTGCTGTGCATTCTTCACTTTAAATAATTTCTTTTGATATGTTAAAAACAACACTAAGACTAGCCAATCACCATAGAAACGTCTCAGCAAAGATATTTTAATTTGTAAATTCTTTTTCACGTTTCTGCGGCGGTTGGTTTTGGACCGATTTTTGGTTTTAAGCACATCAAAAGTATTAATTTAAGGTAAAGATTTCACAGCAGCAGAATAGATTCTTTACATCGTATGCCTTAAAATCGAAAGTAACATCTATCTATGTATTGGTGGCTTTAAACACTGTGAATTGCTAGTAAGTGATGTGGAACTGGCTTCGTTAACAAAGTCACACCATTACAATTAATATTTCACCCCTGCTTCAATTTTTCAATAACACAGCGACAAATGACAGCACCAACATTTTTCCTTTAATGGCGGAACTCGGTCCATGGGGGTGGTCATTAATTTTGATTGATTGTGCGTTGATTGAAAGTATCGGGGGTGAGTGTTGGTCGTCAGTTTCACTTTCGCCATAAGCCCTGGAGCAGCGCCCGCAGCAGGAATTGGGCCAGCAACAGCGCGAGCACATCTAATCGTGGGGGGCGGAGGCAGCGGCGTGGCGGTGCTCGTTCATGCACCGAACGTGTGATGCGCGTGCTAACAAGCTTGCTCTCCAGAGTCCCCAGAAGAGATTACGGTATTGGCCCGCGGCGTTCTAATCTCGCCAAACTTGGCCGTCGCTCTCAGCTTTTGGCTGCTGCAGCCACCACCACTACCGCCGCCGGGGCAAGTTGTTTTCATTATCATCCGAGTTAGGGGCGCCGACGTAATAATTTTTAATTGCGTTTTCGCCCCAGTTCCCAAACTCTAGTGTGCATACGTGGAGGCCAGCCCCGGCACTCTATAAGATGATTGATGACGACTAAATGGCGTTCTTCAGCGCAATTAAGTCGCGACCAAAACATCATCATTAACACACACACACACACATAACAGGCACGGAGCGGAAAATCGCAAGAAGATGATGCGGGCCGAGTCGTCTTGCTTTTGCAGAGCTTTTTGGCACAGCCTTGCAAATGGCTGTTAAAGCGTTGTGTGCAGGCGCGTGGGACGACAAAAACGGACGCGCCCCCTCGGTGCAAATTACATCAGCGGTGGAATGCCTCGCGGCAACTCCTTTCTCTCTCGTCTACCAGAGAAATGAATACATGTTTGAGCTAACAAATACATCAATTTCGTTGTTGGGGGGAGAAATAATACGCGATTCGTTTCACGTTTTCCTCATCATCTCGCAGGCTGCAAACAAAGCCGGTTAAATCCGAGTAGAAACTTTTGTACCTCTCTCTTCTCGCGCACGCCCGTCCTTTCTCTTTTTTCGTCCGATCCTCTTTGTTTTGCTCGAGATCCAGGGATTAATATTCAAAAGCTAATGTGTGCGGCAGGCTTGAAAATATTTTCATAAAAACACACACGTCGAGACGAATTGCGTCCGCCCGCTGGTGCGCCCCTAGCGGGCTTTGCGAGTTGCTCATCCGAGTGGCAAAATGCGATGAGGAAAACGAAGAAAAACAGACTGCCGGCTGCCTCGCTTTATTGTCTGCCGATGACGACGACGATGATGTTATAAGTTTTGTTCAGAAAAGCAAACACCGCTAGAATTTCTGTTAGCGAGGCCACTTTAATTTTACCGAAGGCGTGTGTGAAGCATAATTTGGTTCTCTTTATTAATAAAGTGAGCATCTAATCCAATGGAAATAAACAAACTACAACAGGTTTTTTGGGATGCCAGTTATTGTGTCTCCAATTATCAGAGAAAGTGCATTAAATTCTATCCGGAAAATCCTATTAAAAGTTAAATGAGTTCGCTGCAGACCTGCGGTTTATTGGAATCAAAACTATTTTAACTTTGGAAAGGTTACAACAAAATCCTCACCCCGTACGATGCTAGGGTTTGCAACGGCAGGCCATCGATATTGGAATTACCAAACGGCTGTGTGGGGCACCTGACGGTATCAAACGCAACAGTCAGATAATAGCTGAAGAGACAAATATGTGCACAGAAGTGACATAAGTAAAAGCCCTAATATAAAAATAAAAATCGCGTATCATCAAATACAAAACAAATTCATTAAAAAAAAGAAGAAGAATCTCACCATGTTTCCTTTGTTACAATTTCGCAGTTTGGTAGAAAATTGAGATATTCAAATAGTAATTTTTAGTTTGTGGTGCAATATACTTTTTAAAAACTTGATGTTTTTAATGAAATTTGGTTCAAAACGAAGGATATTTTCATAAAAGTGTCATTGCAACCGAAAAACGTGAAATTTTGGCTTAAAATAAACTGTCTCAGGACCCGTTTAAAATATTTTCCTCCGAAAACTGTTTAAAAATAATTGACTCAATAAAAAAGGCATAAATTTAATTTTCAAATGAACCCTTTTCCACCAAAAGACACAATAATTAGTTTCATCAGTTCATACAATTGGTTTTTCCGTATCCAAGCTTCATACTTAAGACTGCGCCTTCACAAAGCAATTATTACCAGAGCAGAAAATTAGAGCGCGTGGCTTTCGTCGCACAGAGAAGTGAAGCAAGTTGCGCGAACGGAGACGCAAGATAGTTGGTTAATTTAGCTCCAAGGCTCGCGACTTTTTTCCCTTCTCTCAATATCAGTGGAGCAGGGGAAGAAATCCAGAGATAGAGTGCTGCATCATCAGAATCATCTGGCAGATAATCCTGTAGCTTTTCCGCTTCATTTGTTGGTCGGCATTGATCGTGGGTCGGCGCGCACACAGACAGACAGAGGCATCTCACACGCATGTCAAATTCATAACGCGGATTTCTTCTTATCGCCAGTGCGCGTCGCACAGATGAAAATAAATTGCCGTTCGCCTCCTGTGAGCACACACCTTTAGCTCCGCTTATCGCGCACACATGCACACGCTCTCCGCCGTCGACGTCGCTGCACTTTTTGTCCCTTCCAGTCGGCGGCGTTTCTTGCCGCCGTGCAAACGCATTAATCACCCACGCGAGAACGGGAAATCAGAATGTTTTGCTTTGCTGATTTGATAATATTCAGTCTGCAAATATATTAACAATCGATTTGAAACTAATATTTTGAACGAATTATTTATTTTACACGATTATGCAACCGGCTCGACACCTGCGGCGAACGCGTTGCCTATCAAGCAATTGCGTATTTCTTTGAAATATCCCGACGCTTAAACTGTGGTGAAAAATTATTTTTTATAATTAGCATGAATAATAATAAAATTAACACGACAATATACAACAGACAAGTGACAAAATATAAAAAGAGGCGTTCTAAATTTATATTGGTGGCTTCAAATAAAGTTACAGCATATGGATCTAGTTCAAGAAATGGTAAGAAAACGTAATAGGAAAATTACGGTTAATAAAAATGCAGAAATTCGTCACAGTTGTGTTAAACTGTTTGGTCTTACCATTTAAAATGTGGAAGTGCTGTATAAAACACGTCTGTTTATGAAACAGTTCGTTTCAAGTACGGGTCACATTCCACGGGTGACCAAAAAATCATAACCTTTTTGGCACAAAAAGTTTCTTCTGAATGAATATTTTATAATTTTCTATGAAAAATAAAGAGTTTGTACTGAAATAATTTTAGATGCTATTTTCAACCATATCACACAATATTGTAATATTTTTAATTATTTATAGTTAAAGCATTGATTTATGTTTATATTCTGTATACATTGTTTGTTTATTGATGCCATCAAATAAATTGTGTGATTTTATTCTCGCTTCACGCAATTGACAATATCATTTGATTAATCCACTTTAACTCAATGAAATGTGAGCAGATTTACCCATGATTGCCTCTAGTCTAAAATGAATGAGAGTATGCTTGGTGCCGATATGCTAAACGGAATACCTAATAAATCATAAAAGCTAAAATAACAAGAGAAAATAATGTAGTTTGGAACTATAATAAATGAGTTTTTCTACCCTTTTGAATTCGAATGCATTTTACCCAAATGACATAATAATTTTTGGTCCGTTTGATTGCTTGAACAATACCTAACATCAAGATAATCATCATTTACTAGTCTTGCAAATTTATTTTTATATTTAAATATTTATTTTTGACATTTTTTTATTTCAGTTTGCTAGAAATTTTGGCTTCAAATCCAGCGAATCGGTAGTCGGTCAGCAAGGCTATGTGCACGAAGAAAACAAATTATGCCAGAGAGTCTATTTGTTCTAATTCTAACTGAACTGTAGCTTGCAACACAAGCTATAGACTATGTCGGTGAGCGACCTGGCCGTGCGGCCAAAAGCTGCTCTGCTCATTTCCATAGAACGCCGGGTAATGGTAAGGCAATTTGGGCGCCACGCCCCCCGCAGATCCGGCTGGCGAGCGGCAGCTACATTCATTCAAAGCACACCGCCAAGTGTGTGTTGTACAGGCCCATTTCCAAATGTCGAGCCACTGCCGCGTGTACATGCGCTCACGTGACTACGTATTCGCACAAACCGACCCATAAAACCGGAATGTATGCACCGAATCCTTCGACTACTGGCACATCAGCTTCTACCCAGTTTCCCCTAGAGCCCTGAGCTGCGTGCCCTAATTTTGCTATTTATTTTAATCCTCAAATTTTGGTGTGTTTCACTTCCATTTTATAGTGTTTGATAAGAGATAAAGATTAGCCGAAGAAATAATTCACGTTACCTATGGTTTGCTAGATCCACGCCTCCGTAATTTAAGAGTAAAAAAAAATCAACTACATTTAAGTTATCGAAAAGAGGTCGGGTATAAATAAACAGTTACATTTTTGGAATCTGCTCAGTGAGAACTATCGAATAATGTGTGATTCAATCATGATTTTTCCAAACTTTTCCCACAGAAAGAAGTTCTGGGATATGTAACAACTCTTAGAATAATTTTATTTTTTTCTGAAAAATCCGGTTTTTTTGGCTATTTAAATTTTCTTAAGGTTGCATAGCTTGCTGAATGATAAACACGAGTCAATTTTTAAAACGGCTCTACCGGAAAATATGAGAGAGGATAGTTATATTTTTACTATGTAAGTCTGATACCAATTGAAAATTACATTAACTTTTCGAATTTGCCAAAAATTTTGCTCTAGCACTTATAGCTGCTGAGTTATAAAGCCAAAGTCATACCCTTAGAGTAGCATATTCTGCTGGACATTATTATTACCCAATAAATAAAACATAAGTTTGGAAGTGCACTACCTGCACTACTATACCAAGACCGCACTGCAATAAGTATACATTCCGACAAGACAGCGTCTTGGTCTGAAAAAAATCGCAGCTACATGCACCAGGGTTGAATTGATTGTAAGGCTGGGCAGCCAAATTTATTCATCCACCGTATATTCTTCTGTTTTAGGCCTCTAGTTTGGTTTGGTGACAGAAATTAATATCATTTAATATGATATTTATTAATTCAAATTCGCCTCCAAAGTTCAAGGTGGCTGAGGGCTCTAATGGTCTTGACATGTAATGTGCTCACATGCATAAACGTGCAGGGACATTTATAGCTTTTCGAGAGAGAGCATTGGCACAGCCGCTATTAACGGGGCCAGAGTGATTTCTCAAGTGCTGGTTTTTTTACGTGGAGAATGCACCGCGAAAATGTTTTCCTGCCACTGCTCCTGGTGGTGAGCGGGCCGTCGCATTAATTTTGCCCGTCAAATGGGCAAATAAATCTGTTTGTGGCGCGAAGGGCGGTAATACTTTCTTCTCCGCCGCGCGCCGTGTATGCACGTTCGCGCTAAGAGGTGCTGCTGATTTATGGCATTTTTGTGGCCCAAAGTGGTTCGCCATCGTGCTGCCTAATGAGCCACTATGCTCCTCTCGCGGCCGTTTTCATTTATTTAATTTTGCTGCACTCGCTGCACTTGATAAAAAGCGATGAGCGGTTTTATAAACAACTCGTTAGGCAGATCGGCAATTGCACGGTTTAATGGAGTTTGTCGCGTTGGAAATCAATCGAGCGCGAACGTGATGAGCGTGTCCGTTTATTTTTCTGGCGTAATTACAGCATCAATCGCCGGCTAATTACGACGCTAATTAGAGCTGCAATTAATCGGCTGATTAATCGGGCGTCAACGTGCAGAGCGGAATGTGCATAAATAAATGCAACGCTGCTGAATGAAGATAAATGCGCGTTAATTCGTTCGATTCAATTCAGAATTCGGCGCAATTAGTCTTGAATTGCTGCCGGCAATCAGCTTAACGACGGATCAATTTTCGCTTCACCAGGCGAAAAGTGAGTTTCGCCGAATGCGCAGCAGGTCGCTCTATGCGCTTGGATCCAATCGGTGAGCCGCCTGTGAAGTTCGCGTTTGAGCAGTCGGGCAGTATTAAAATGGGACTCTCTGTTACTGACAAATCATCCAATAACCAATACAGCAGAAGCCACTCTCGCGAAGAAGTGGAAAATGAGTTTTTTGTGCCAGCAGCTTGCCCGCGTGTGTGTTATTGTTATCGAAAAGAATAACAATAGACTCGCTCGCTCGTCTCACAGGCAGACACATCATTTCGAATATGTATTGATGCGTGCGCCGGATGCGAATTCGCCATCAGGCCCCCATCATCAGCAGACCGACGTTATTACGACTGCTGGCAAAAACAGTGCTCGCGAATTTCTCTTCGTGCGTGAAAGCGAGCAACAAAAGGCCACAAATTTGAATTGTGGTGCTTTTTAAAAAACGCTCTTCCTTCCGAATAATTTCGATCCCCGACAAAAGGGATAGTTTTTCTCTTTCATTTAGACTTAGTTATCTAAACATAAAAGATATCGATAATTCCATAGATCCAACTGCAAAAAATCTGTTAATCACTGCTCAAGAATGCACTGTTGCCGTGATTGATGACCTGCTTGTTGAATTTTCTTTTGTAACCTGTAACAATCTCAGTAGAAATGTCACCTTAATCTTCACAAGCCTTGAAATTAATGACGTCACAAAGTAGTAACTACTGCTCTAGCTCGTGTTTGCTAACGCGTTTATGAACCTCTGAAATTTCCATCTTGATAATGCCGATTGATTCCTGAGGCCGAATTAGGTTAGGCAGCCTAATCACTAAGGTTGAAAATTCGGCAAACACCGATGGTTTCATGATCTGCACCTAGCAAAAAGTGTCATATATAATGGCGGTGACTAATCAGAGAAGAGAGCGCTCAATGGCTTTTTGACGTAGTCCTGAGCTTGAGACAGCAGTGCCACAGCAACAGCCAGCACAAGCGACAAAAGGCTGACATGCCTTGTCATTTGACTCGCTAAGATATACATATTCTTATTTTTAACGTAAATCATGTTTACCACTTAAATTCAATTTCAGCAATATGTCCGTTTTGCAGGGTTGTAACTGTGATGATCACCTGATCATTTATTTTAAATAAATTTTAATCATATTCCTCTACGAACAAATTTTCTTGAAAATTGACCAACCTAATTTTACAGTTTCAGGAGACAAGCTGCCAGCTCTGCTGAGGAGGAAGACCAACTCTGGCGCCTCGACCGCGGACCTGGCGATGACAGCGCTGTCGCTGATGTGGTTACTCTTGTTTCCCAGTCTTGCATTGGCCGCAAGATAAGAGACTGACAGGCGAAGATTATAAAAGCCACTGCAGAGACTTTTCTATTTATAAATTAGGCAGTACGCGCAAACACTAAAACACAAATTCCACGGATTCACCTGCAGCTTCAAGCGGTGCGAAATCAAGCGCAGCAAAATCAGCAAACAAGGAAAACGTACCTCCATCGAAAATCACTCTTTTATACGCGCAACAAGTTTAAGATGAGCGGAAGAAATTTTAAAGAAGTGCAGCATTTTTCATTTCGACCAGGCAGCGTGAATGGACTGCTGAAATCTGAGATTGTGATTGATTTACGGTTGATAAGTGTACATACATACATATACTAGTAGGCGTATTTTCCATCGAGGACTCTAACTGTGTACAATACGGAAGGAAGAAAACACGTGCTCACCGAACGGAGACTAGCTGTTGGCCTGAAACGGGCGGATTGTTTTTTTTTTAATGTGTTATAACCGCGCCGCTGGCAGTGAAAATTCTCATCTCATAATGGTGCGAAACACTTAAGGACAAACTGTGGAACAATTTTCGCGGAAATTCGTTGAGGTTAATTAAATAGTCCTTAATTAAAAGAGGTAGTCGCATAGAAATCGGCCCCGTGTCCAATATTCGATCAAATACGAGCGTCGAAACTAACCGAATTTATGAAAGAAACACATTCGATATTTTCCAGATTGTGAAGCGCAAGGTCGCATTCCTGCCGGCTGCCTCTTTTAAAGACCATCTTTGTTACTCAATTATTGTATAGGGAGTTTAAAGAAAGATTCAAACTTCGAGAAAAAAATCACAAAAATATATGACAATTGAAATCAGGGTGTTGAAGAAAACAAGAAAATCATGGCTCATCAATCTTCACAATATTCAACGTGTGCGAGAGAAGTGCGTATCTGTGAAATATCACCTTTTCCAATTTAAAAAGCATACATCCTTGGATTTGATTGCGTGAGCGGCTGGAAATAATAGTACCATGGTGTGAGGAAAAACACGATTGCTTAATTTTTTCATGCAGGTGACAAGTGTAGCGTGCATATTCACGTATAAAAGTGCCAGCGATGCACTTGACAAGATAATTTTTTCTTGCAACTTTTCACTCAACACAGTGTTTTACTTCTCGTGAATGTGAGCTGAAATGGACAATCTCGATGTTTTGACAAAAAAAATCATCTGTACACCACACTCTGGAAAACATTTTGTGAAAAGCCTCAACTCTCGACTTAGAGCAGTTTCCTATTATTCATGCAGGATTGTTTACAACAATTGATTGTTTTTATTTTCTTTGTGAGAATGAGCATATTTTCATAGATCCTTTGTTTCTTACGAACTCTGCAGCAAATTCGATAAACTTTCACATTAAAATAATCAGCGAAACCAAAAATTTCGCTCTTTTTTTTTTTAAAAAAAATATCGTTCTTTGTTTGTGAATTTCAAGAATAAATAAAACATTTTAATTTCGTGTTGAGTGCTGAGGATTTTGGCTTTGAGGTGAAAATGGTAGAGAATATTTCCTCCTTTGCATGTTTCTGAGAATCCGATTGGAATTCACGTTGCGTGATTGCGAACAGAATGCGACTTGAAGAAAAACATCAGTCATCCGGCGAGAGAGTGGGAAAACCAACGAAAAGAGGATGAAGTGACGTGTGATAAAATCTGGCGAGTGAATACCGAACACGATGCTCTGTTTCAAATTTAGCTCGCGCTAAGAGAGAAGAAAGTTTATTCTCGAATAACTCTACATTTCATTATGTACGAGAGAAAAAGAGGAACATGAGGAAGAGATAAATCAAAGTTCGCTCTGCTCGCGAGTGCGGACGGAATAAATAGCAGAGAGCGCGTGTCGCGATGCTGGCAGAGCAGATTTACGCAATTTCAACCCTCTCTCGGTCGTCAGGCTCATCTCATTTATGCGCGCGAATGGCCCGAGAGGGATTTTTGGTGGTGCGTGTGAGATATGCGTGAGGAGCCAATTATTTTTGTGTCTGCGTACGAATGAAGAGATCGTGTCGTGTGTCTCTCTCAAAGCAAAATAGCATTCTGTATCGAAATAAGAGAAAGAGAAATTGCCCTCCACATCCATCGATTACTTACCCTCAAAATAACAAAAGTAAATGACATCTCCTTTAAATTATACAAAAAACGAATAAAAATTAAACAAAACCCTGTTTCGTTTCATTTCAAGCCCCTGTTCGGAAGTTGTTGATGCTGTCCCCTCTATAAATTTCCATTTTTGCCCTAACATTAATGTAAACAAGTCGAATTTGCATTGCCTCTTGTGACCCTGCAACGCACGCAAACTGTCTAACTCGCCGGCTAATCCACTTAATGCGCGCCATCTTCAGGGACAAAAACACAAACGCGCCCGAATGAGAGGCAAGTTTGGGCTCGAGGAGAAAAGTTGCATGCGTGTTGGTGCGAGAGAGCGAGAGGCTGCTAGGTGCACTAATTAGCTTTCGGCGAGCAAACTAACTGGACGGAAAGATGCGGAGACTGTGCTTCCCAGAGGAGTGCGGGCTTACCTAATTTAAAATATTCCGCCCCTGCAGAAAGCAGGCCCTTTGGAAGCCGGTCTAAATTATTTTCCATTACTGCTAGCTCGGCCTTGCCGGGCCCGAAAGAGCTGCTTTAATTAATTCTAAACTCGGCAGTTACTTTTCGCCTCCAGTACCAACTGCCTGCCTGCCTGCTTCCTGCGCGCAAGAGTGAAAAGTGAGCTTTCAAAGAGCCTCTTTCTCAGATGCACGACTGGCGTCCTTGACCTCGAGTATTCGCAAATGTCAAAAGTTTAAATTCCTCGCAGTGCTCCGACTCGAAGGAGAGATGCTTTTCAGTCGCGAAAATTGAAGCAAAATCGATCCACTGGCGAACGCAAACAGCAAGCAGTTTCCTCCGAACCAATAATCAAAGACAAATAAACTTCCACCTATTTACATCAAGTGGTCCAGACAAACATCAAAAGGAAACCTTTTTGCCCTGCTCTTCATTCTCACTGCCACGCAAATTTGTATCCGCAGCACTCACTGTGCTGGAATTGTTAGCTAACGAGAGGAGATGAGAATCGGTATGGCGGCAGCGAGTGAGTGTGTTTGTATATATATGCAGCTGCAGATGTTTCCCACGCAGCAGTCAAGCAAAATGAGCACCAGCAGCCGTCGAGAGAACGACGCACCAGCGCGCACACACACACTCGTTCTACATTAATTTGGAGCTTCTCCTTGGATAAATCAGGTCAGATTATGACGGCCCCTCCATTCCCCATTCCGTGCTCGGCTGTTTCTAGTCTATTTTTGGCAAAAGACAAACAAAGAACGGCGGCGGCGGCGACGGCCTTAGAGGAGAAGACGAGACACACAGTTTGTTCTATTGATTGGGTCTCTCTTCCTTTGCCTGATAAGGGGAAAGGATTGGCTGGAGAGGTAGATGGATTTTCATCTTTTGACTGGTGAAATGGAATTAGTTTGCCTAGTTAAAATGTTTGTTTACATTTCATCGACCGGATTTGCAGCAGTGCGTGAGACTTGTCCCAGAAAGTGGCTTCCAACATATGCACCATACATTAATATTCCTTTGCATTTTAAGTTTCAGAACTTAAAATTGTGTCATGTGAATGAAAGAAAGGGGGATGTGGAGGGTAGTTTACAGTAAAAATCTAATCCGACTTTTGGCACACTTTTTTGTTACAGTGCCTGAACAGTGCTTCCATGTCGTCTATGGAACAATTTGTCACCAAATCTGTGCATGAGCTCAAGTACATTCAAACAAAAGCTAACCAGATATATTTTTGCAAAATACTGAACTGATAGGCTGATTTTTCCTTGTGTTGCCAAATGATTTTTTTGTTTTATAGAAATAATAACTTAGCCGTTTTCGATATGGGATGTGGGTATGTATGGGGCATAGTTGCTCTGCTGATCCGCAATAAATTTACTTTGAATCTAAAAATTTGGCTCGTCTGGACTACCGCTGGCACTTATCGCGATCGTTTTTTCACAGCAATAACAGTAAAAAGCGTCCGCCGTTTATGGAACAGCGCCGGCCGCTCCCTGGGAAGGCTAATCATTCCTTTTACCGAGTGTTTTGGAGCGTTCAGAGAGAGCGACCTAATTTCCGCACACCCACCGCACGCTGCGCAGACCTGCTAAAAAGTGCGAGCTCTGGTATAATATTCTGCTCGCTGATTGCTTTCTCATCATTCGATTTAGCACGTTTAATTCACACGATGGAAGTAGAGGTCCCCTCGGTAAAATTAGTTCATTGTCGGTGCTTTTAAAAAGGTCACCAACTTTTCCCTACGGCCGATTCGACACCACCAGTAACTGCTCAAACCCAAAGCTTTTTGTTTATTTTAAAGGGCTAAGTGTTTAACAAAAATTCTGGACCACTCAAATTGAATTGACTGCAGAAAATAAAAATTTCCTATTATTTTTATTTCTAGTATACATGTTTTCTATTTAAAATACATAGAGTAATTATCATTAAAGAAAAACAAAGTTTAACTGCATTGGAATGAATGATGACCCGGGAAATAATTAATTTTTCCTCATTTTTTTTTCTTTGAGGTTTAAAGGAATTTTACAAGAGTAGTTCCCAGTATAAAAGGAAGATAATAGTGACTTTTTAATTTTAAAAAGTCGAGCCGCTGGAAATGAATTTAATCCCCTTTCCTTGCACATCCAGCCTGCTGGATTTGTCGGGCAAATTGAAATCCTCCGGCATAACTCAAACCCCTGTTGAGCAGGAGACGAACGACGGGAATGGAATTTTCGCCGCATAAAACGCAATTTGCGTGCCGAGGAAGCGAGTGGGGTGCTATATGCAAGTTAAAGAAGACGAAGGGCTTTTTGTTATCTTAATTGAGGTTTTTGCTTCTCTTTATCTCTTTGCTGCTTACTAATTTTGAATGCACAACGCAGCAGTTTCAAATTGCTAATTTATTCAGATAAAAGATCAAAGGGAAATCGCTGCAGCCTGCGCACGGCCAAGTGGCTCTTTTCTGGTCGGCGCTCGGCTGCATCCCACTCGATTTTCCATCCGCCGCTGTGAATTCGAGTGTGACTTCGCAGAGCAAGTTGAGCATTCAATTATACTATGTGTGTGTGTATGGTGCTCCGGTTTTGTGTTTTGCAACGGCGAAATAAAGCGGAAGAGCCGGCAGGCTACATCTGCAGAAATAATCATTAAAATAAAAAGGCACTATGCCTGCGCTACTCGGGCGCCTTTTCAAGTCCACCGACTCGCTGGCTGGCTGGCTGGCTAAGGCTGGCTGTGCTGTTTTTAAATCTCGCGTTCTCTGCATGCATGCGGGAAAGAGGAATCAATTTCAGCCCGCTTTGTTTTCCCAGCGAGATGGAATTTCTTTAGGTCATGAGTGTTCCCCCGGACGAACGCGCCTTTTCCCGCTTATACCAACGGATTTAATTAAAAGTTGGACCAAACTTTGATGAATTTTTCTGTCCACCAGCCTTTTTTGCAAAGTTTAAATGTTTTTAGAAAAGACGGAAACTGAAGGGGGAAGTGTAGCTTTCTAACTTCCTCTGGAAGCAAAATTGAAACGAGAAAAGGCTTAATTGACAGACTTTTTAATGTAGCACTGAACGAACAACTGATTTGTCTTGGCTTTTGTTTGACCTCAGAATGGAATTCGGAGACGATTCTTTCAGCGCTTATGGAGTTGTCAATTATAAATCTGATTGACCTGGTGAACAAAGCTCGAGTTCTTCAAATGAGTCTCTTCAACTGCCCCGTTGCTGTCGTTGGCGGTAAAATTTTGCGAATAACGGTCGGTAAAGCGGAAAAGAAGTGATTCGACTCTTCAACTTTGCCAACGAGGCACTCGGTCGCAACTCGCATTCGAGCTACTTGAAGAATAATTTTCTCAATCAGAGAAAAAGGGCTCGTAGGCGTCCTCGAGTCAATATTGAGCCGATTTCTTCTTCTTCACCCGCACCCAAAGACTGTTGGGGTGCACGTAAATATAAAGATGAGTGCGTGGCTGCGACGCACTCTCGGGCGCAGTCCTTTATACAGAGAGCAGATTCTCAATTTCAGAACTTGGGGTCGAGTCACGAAAGAAAAAGCCAGCTGCCGGAAGGGCGCTTGACGTTGAGATGAACCAGGATTTTCGCAAAGCACACAGAGCAATAATCAATCATACCATTCACGTCGGAGACACGAGCCGTGTAATTTATCGCCACCACATCAGGCTCAACTATCGCTTTAGAATGAAAAAAAAAACACTATTCTTAAAGTATCATACACATTTGCATTTCTCTGTAAAAAAAATAAAATTACAGAAGTTCTGCAGGTGAAAGTTGGCAGAATAATTTCTCGAAATTTTATTTAAAAATAGACGAACAATATCCAACAGATATCACTGCTTTCCGCATTCTCAAGGTTAGCGCAGCTACCTCTGAAAAGGATCCGTTTCAAAAGGGATTGTCTTCTGCTGCATCCTGATGGTTACTCCCCTCAACCAAATTTCTTATAAAACACCATGTTTTTAAATATTGTGGATTAGTGTAAGATCTATTTAGAAAGTGGTTGCTTTCCCAATCAAATGCTCATCAAATGCAGTGCATCAACAATAATTCGCAACTCTAAATTTTAGCCCCATTAAAATTTTACTCTCTATTCAACCTATTTTTCAGTTCAATTGTAGAAGTTGTAAGATAGGAAAACTTTTAATCTCAGAAGAACAAACTGATTGAATTACAACACTTAGCACTTGAGAATTTAGGTATTTAAATTATGAAAAAAATATGGAAAAAATCTAGGAACCAAGAGGGCAGATATGACATCAACACCTTATGTACGTCTGCAAAAATATTCAGTGTTTGTGTTTCGCAACGGAGGGGTGGATAATCGGGTCAGCGGGCAGCTCTTTGGCCGGTTGTTGAGCGGGTTGCCGCCGACTTTGGTGCTCCGCCGGCAGCCTGTGGAGCTTGGTATGCACGCGGGGTTCGCGCGTCCCACCCAGCACCTCTCGATGCTCTCCAACTCGGGCAGTGAGTGCAGAGAATGCGGACGCAAATCCGATTATAATGTATGCGAGCGAGCGGGCCCTTGCTCTTGCTCTGCTCGTCGCGAAACGAGAGCACCGAAAGCAGCGGCGGCGGCAACTCGTGTGTTTCATTAACTCATGCATATGTATGGGCGGCGGTTGCCGCGCTGCCATGCTTGCGCCCCATGTATGCGACCAAGCGACGGAGCGCTGTTTGTGCAATTGCGAGAGAGAGAGAGAGAGAGAGAGAGAGCACGCTGCACGTCTCTCTCTCGCACTCTCCATTCATTATTTATGGCCGCGGCTGCTGCTTCCTCGCGCGCAATGAATTTATTGCTCGGCTAACGAGTTGTGCGAAAACGCGCCCGCGCGTCGAGCAGCTTTGCATGGAATTTCAAGTGCAGGTTCCATATGTGCAGGGCTGTGAAATTTAAACGATCGACTATTTTTCCCCTGACTGTGAGAGCTCTCATTCGTTATGGAAGCATCAAATAAACAGTAAACTGCATTGCAGAGCTTCTTAAAGCCCATTAAAGATTACCTTGTAACGTTTTGAATTGGTTTTTGATGGTGGATTTAGAACTGCACGTAAATTGTTCGCTAATGGGGTATGATTTTATGATTTTCGACGCTCTTCTAAAAAGTCTATCAAATCAAAATAGAACCTCTCATAAATTTCACCGACATTAATTGCATGAAGATGAATTTGAAGATCACAATGCCTTCAAAGACTACAACATGAAGAAAAATAAACTGTCTAACAAATTTGTCAACAACGGGAATGACGAGTTTGATGAGCACACAATTTGACTTCAAAACAAACAGCTTTTACTAAGTTTCTAATTAGGAAAGACGGCTCTTGAGAAGCAGAACACATATTTCCATCTCCACCAGCTACATTATTTGCCCTAGGCAAGCGTGTTTGCAAAAGCTAATTGGGTGCCGATTTTCGATCAGTGGCTGTATTTTGTCCAGGGATGAGGACAGTGATATGGAAAGTGACGTCAGGGCGGTGTCGGTCCGGTATCGATCACGGAATAAACGGCGATTTCCTATAAGAGGGCCGGCAGAGTTGGAGGAGTAGTCGACCGACCGGCGAGTTTGCTTACTTCTCTATGGCGAGTGAGAGAAGAGAGGCAGTAGTTGGTAGCACATCATCACCGCTCCACTCTCGTCAAAACCACTCTCTCGGCAAACTTCCTCTGCGATCACTTTTTCGAGGGCCGCCCGTTTGATGGGTATAAATAATTCCAGTTTGCAGTGAGTGAGCGAATGCATGCTTGTATACACGTATACAGACAGATCGTGCGGCCCTTCAACAGCCCAGCACGAGCGGCTCACGTGTTTTAGTGCAAAAAAAGTCGCCACTGGAGCACGTCGTGAGTTCACAACGAAAATTGTCTGCCTTGTTTCTCCGAACATGATAAAAAGAAATGTTTGCCGATGTGATGCGAATGTGGAATTGGTTCTCAACACTTTTGAAGTGATATTTCTGACAGTGACAGCAGTTATATATTCGTCGGTATTCCTGCTCTGATGGGGAAAAAAGCCTAAGCCTACACTAAAAATTGTCACCATGAGGTAAAAAATCACATCTAAAATTAAACAATTTTCCTCTCACCTTGACATCGGTTGCAGAGGATTCAATCTCTTGGTGGGACGAAAATTTTCAGTCTTGTTTATTCTCAGCTGAGTTCTTCGGAGTCATGGTGATTTGTATTTTTTTCGAAATTCAACTTTAAATTGGAGCTTCATCCACTAGGCAAATATTGTTTGAAGGAGTTTCTCCCCTTTTTGCCGTTGATTTTGAACACACAGTCGTGTTTAAAATATACACAAAAAACGAAACGACCAAAAGCACGCTCGCTCCCCGACAGAAAGTGGGAGTTGAATACAGCAGCCGTCTAATTAAGTTTTACTGCCACCGAAAGGATGTAAAAAGGGCCGCAACTAAAAGCCGACGCAAATTTAAGCAAATACACGTGAGTGCATCTCACTGAAGTCTGCTTTTCACCTCGTAAAACACGTAAAACTGGACCCTGCTACTCACCGCTTTTCACGAGAGAACATGCCTTGAAAGAGCAAGTCTGTAAAAGGAGGATGGAATATCGAGTGACTATAATTATTCAAGCTAAAGAAATATTGCGTTTCAAACGCTCAATAATTTAATGAATGAGTTAGAAAGTACATCAAAATCTATCAAAGAATTTGTAATTGTGAGAGGCTCAGACGTACAAAACAATTCTTAATCTATTTTTCTTTCTAAAGGTCAACTGTGTCACACAAATCAATGGCAATAATTTTAGCGTGTCTGTGAATGTTTTTTAGCATGGGCCGTTTACGACTCGACTATCTTTTGATTTGCCAACGTTTCTGCAACTCGCTCACTTGTATATTGTGCCTCTTCACTTTTTTTATTACCATTAATGTAAATATACATTTCAGTGAAATAAATTATTTAATTCACTAAAAATGAAATCAAATTAGTCTGTGCCACCGTGACGACATATTTACATAAATTGGGGAGCTCCAAACTTTGATTTCAGGTCAACAATTCACTTAAGCATATTAAATGGCGAAATGAACGTTTCACAAAGACTCAATATTCTACGGCCGACAACTGTTTTGACGATAAATAAGCAGATGTAAATAATAGGTGTAATTAATTAGCAAATTCAAAGTTGGCTGCTTCTTTATGTTCATTGAATAAAAATGAATACTTTATATGTTAGCTCTCAGAAACATTCGTTCAATTTTTCCCCATCCTCTTCTCGCTCTGATCTTTGTGAGAAAGATATTCACGGATGCAAGTAGTGCTCTTTATAGTCAGATTTTCTTCTAATTATATGTCAGCGACGCGGGGCAGGGGCCGCCAAATGGGTGCAATCGGCCCTGCCGGCGCGCCTTTTCCTTATCACGAGGTCGGAGCCTGTTCCTCTAGCCATGGTCGACTTTAAAGGGTGCAGGGTGGACAAGAAGGGAAAATGCCCGGTTACTATACCATACCAGTTTATTGATGATAGCGGCGACAGTACAGCGTGGCTACCCAGAGGGACGAGCGGGGGAGCGAGAGAGTTACCCTCTTGCTCGCGTGCCGTCAGGAGAGCGAATGTGTGGGTGCGAGCAGGTCGTGTGCTCGCGAGAGGGAGGCTCTGACGTAGCCTTTATTGATACCTGAGTTTCTCCCTCCACTCTCCCCTGTGGGCGCCCAAAGTTCACGTCAATACATATCGGTGCGCAACAATTATTAATGCGATCGTAATATCGTCAGGTAAAACCCTGACATTATATTGTGCTGCCTGTTACCTAAATTAATCAGAACTCACACAGTTCACAGCTCGCAATTTTAATCAGTTCTAATTTTTTGAACTTATATGGGAAAGGAAAAAGCTAACAAGATGATTAGTTGGCAATATACCAACCGAGTAATTAAAATAAATTATTTTACATTGATCATATTTTTACCATTTAATAAGAACCATAATTCTTAGAATTATAATGCATATAATTGTGTTATGTTTCCGAAACTTCCGTGTAAGACAAAAAGCCGAAAAATGGCTGGATCTGACAAAGACTCGCAAAATTATAGTTTCATATTATTTGGCACTAAAAAAGGTCTACTTGTGCTACTCACGTCGCGCTGGACATTTTGGTCGGAAATAATCCACTTTACCTAATTTGACCCTCAACACCGGGAGCCAGAGACGGCGAAATGGGCGAGGCACTTTTGTCTCCCTTCCACGCTTGCCGGCTGTGACGTCAGCACCGGAGACTTCTCGGCCAATGAGCCGTAGGTGTTAAATCCTTTATTATTGGTCGGCTGGGTGTCGGAACTTGCTAGAATTTAGCATCATTACCAAGCTACACTCTTCCTCGACATAATGAAACAAAAACGAAATCTGTACGACATTCCGTTCTCGCTCGGGAGCTGCACACAGCGAGCAAAATAACGTTTCGCGCGCGCTAGTGAATTTTTACGTTCGTGATTTACGTCCGAATTCGATCTGTAACCCCACATGTTATGCATATGTTTACTTAGAAAAATTAACGAGCTTTCCAGTGGTGTGCTTAAAAATTTTTTTGGCCTCGAACTTTCCAAGTAATAGCGCCCGCGCGCAGAAAAATTGGAATTTTTTCAAATATCGTTGTTGTTTAACCTCTAAATCTCGGCTTCTAACCATCAGAAAATCAAAAACTACCCACCGTTTGACTCGTCTTGACTTACCCTGATGACCTATATGGGTTGTTACTCTCCACCCCTAAGACACGACCCTTATTTTTACTTTTTTCCGAGGGGGTTGATGTTTAGCGACTGAAGGGTGGAGGGTAGGCACCCCTCAACATTTTAGCGCATCAGGGTAGGTCGAGACGAGTCCAACGGTGGGTAGTTTTTGATTTTCTGATGGTTAGAAGCCGAGATTTAGAGGTTAAACAACAACGATATTTGAAAAAATTCCAATTTTTCTGCGCGCGGGCGCTATTACTTGGAAAGTTCGAGGCCAAAAAATTTTTTAAGCACACCACTGGAAAGCTCGTTAATTTTTCTAAGTAAACATATGCATAACATGTGGGGTTACAGATTGAATTCGGACGTAAATCACAAACGTAAAAATTCACTAGCGCGCGCGAAACGTTGTTTTGCTCGCTGTGTGCAGCTCCCGAGCGAGAACGGAATGTCGTACAGATTTCGTTTTTGTTTCATTATGTCGAGGAAGAGTGTAGCTTGGTAATGATGCTAAATTCAAGCAAGTTCCGACACCCAGCCGACCAATAATAAAGGATTTAACACCTACGGCTCATTGGCCGAGAAGTCTCCGGTGCTGACGTCACAGCCGGCAAGCGTGGAAGGGAGACAAAAGTGCCTCGCCCATTTCGCCGTCTCTGGCTCCCGCTGACCCTCAAGAATCGATTGGTGTGCTCAAACACTTCGTCAAATCGTCAAAGACGGTCTTGACGCAATACATTTTCGAAAATAAATAATTTGAGCAACAAAGATGAAGTTTGATTTAAAACTTCTATATGATGATTACTTAATCAACTTCTCGAGTTATTTGCAAATTATATAATTGTTATTTTTGCATATATGACACTGTTAAATAAGTCATAAAAAAATCGTCTAGACAAGATAATTTCGATTCATGTCTGGGAAGCAAAATTTGATCCGTCTGAAATTGGAAAAATACGATAAATACAAATGGTTTTCAGCAGACTGGCGGACCCGAATGGTTTCTTGGCGAACTTACTGCCTGTCGTGAGTTTTTACGATCCACTGAGAGCTGCTCTCGGGCAATATCGCGCCTAATGCCCTAATGGCACCTGCATATTGTTCTTTACTGCGTGTTTAGTGTAAACTGCTGCACTGACGAGAACGACGCCGCGCCGCCTTGCGGAACAGCAGTTGCTAATTCTTCGCTCTCTCGTGAGGATATTCAAAATGTTGGCTAAGCACGAGACCGGGGATTATTCAGATGAAATAATTCCAGCATTAATATTTTTTCAATAGTTTCTTGCAAAATGCACCAAATTAATTATCCTCGACGCACTCAAAACCAGCTCAGAATTACATCATTTTTAGCAAATTCCAAACAAAAAATTCGTTTACCCTCTGAGTTGCTTATGAGATGCGTACTTGGCAGATGGGGAGCTCCAAACGCAACAGTAAAAAGCAAGCGGCCAGGAAAACAATCATTGTTTGCGCAGACTTGCTGCTTGCGGTTGTAAATTTAATGGAGTGAACAGCCCATCAGCGTCGCGAAATGATTTATTCTGTATAGATTACTCACGTTCTGACTAATTGAAATTCTTTTTTCGTTGCTGCTGTTCAGCTTCAACGTGGTATAAATTGTTTTTAAATAGTAGCCAATAACCTTTATCACAAGGAAAAGCATAATGACATTCCCAATAAGAAATCGACTTTCCACGATGATTTACATAAAATATGTAAAAATATTATTAAAGTTAGAAAAACAAAATGTTACTCTTGAAGCGTGGATTCTATAAAATTTTGATCTGTTATTTTTCAGAGGCAAAGAGATCAATTCTCGGAGTAATTTGATGGAGGAAATTGAAAATGATTTTGCTTTAACCGTTATGAAACGGAAATCCAAATCCAACGTTATGTGTTTATCTTTTTCCACTCCAAATTTCAAGGTTAGACAAAAAAGTACACGATTTGCATGATTTTTTTGTGTGGATCCTATAAATAGTGGTATTTTCTTCATTATCGCGATAGTTTGGTGCAGGGAGCAGCTGTGCGCTGCAATTATCCAGAAGCAAGGGCAAGCCAGCCAACGTCCGAGGGTCCATACCGCGGATTCCCGCCACTTTTTCCGTTAGTAAGTGCATTCCATTGCGTCTTATCCGCCGTCGGCCCCATTAGACACTCGTACACATAGTAGAGTAAGGGTGAATCCGCCGCAGTAGCTTCGGCGGCGGCGGCGGCGGCGCAAGTGCGGTCGCTTGTGTATTTCCTTTAAGCACAGCCAGACACAAAGTAGTGTTGTGGTTTAATTTATAACTTGGCTTCAGACGTAATGAAGTATGCACGGCCGCCGCTGCCGCCGCTACTGCTGCATATATTTATTGTTTCAGAGAGCAAAGGCAGGGCGCGCACCCTCAGCAGCATAAACACTCACATCTCACATACGTTTGAAACGTACGGAAAGCCAACACCGACTCAAGCAAATCAAAACCATGTACTCGTGTACTCGTGAGACCAGGTTAGCTACACATCGCAATACGCTCAACATGCAGGTGCTGATGTTTTTCTTCTTAGTTAATAGAGTGTGATGTGGTGCAGCCGATTGAAATTACGTCCCGACTTCACACGGTTGAAGCATCAAAACCATAATAAGATTCAATAGCAGTAACACTTAAATTTCAATTACGAGAAAGCCTTATCGTTTCCTGAGTTTAGGCAGCCTAATCAATCACTCAGTAGACGATCTGACACGACGTTACGGAAATCGACGTATAAAGATTAAATAATGTTCTACACAGCAACGCCACAGCAACCAGGCTGGCTGTTGGATGATCAGCCCTATTGTAGCTTGCTTCCAATGACTGTTGCAGGCACTTTATGCTAGATTCAGACCATAAACTGCGACGCTATTGGCTTATACGATTTTCGGAACGTCTTGTTAAATTTTTGATCGAGTGATTCGGCTGTCGAACCGAATTTAGCTCTCAGGAATCGATTGGCACTGTCAAAAAAATATATTCCAATGCCACTTAACCTTGGCTCAGCTTCTAAAAACAAATTTACTGAATATTATAGATGCGGAAATTTAGTTTCAAAATTAAATTTAACCCTCAGTTGCATTGGATTCATATTTAATTATAAATTTTTATTTGATGTCTTCTTTTGTTCCTTCTCCAATGGTTGGTCATTTATTTCATGCAACTCGATTTCCAACGTTTAAAACCGCAATAATACTTTCATCAAATAAATAATTTTGTGCAGATTGCCATCAGAAATTTTAATTTTTAATTTAACTCAGAATGTAAAGCTGTATTGAAAATTATTTCACTCTCAGCAAAAAATAATAACTATCTAGCTGCATGTATTGTACTGTCGCGGCTGAGTAGATAAAACGGTGGTGGATGAATGCGTGCAGACAGCAGCCTGTGTCAATCTCACAGCGCAACAAAAAGCTCATGCATCGCCGCCGCCAATATCAAATTTGCACCACCTCAATCTTCGCTCTCGGCAGCATTCCTAAATAGACGCCACGCAGCGTGCCGATTTTTTTTTACTAATAAACGACGCCGCTGAACGAAAATACATCGCCGACTCAGTTTGCCTGAAATGAAAAATGTGTCACCGCGATGATGAATCGAAGTTTTCACTTTGGCACTCGTCCGCCATTTTCCCTCACTCCCTCTCGCGGTCGGCTTTCATTTGCGAAATCCTATTTTCATGTGTGCTCAATCCAGAATATATTTAGAGTTAGTAAAATAAAATGAATAAAAATACCATTGATGTGGTATTTTATGCGATTGGAGTTAAAGGGAAAATGTGGCACTGGCAAATGAGAAGAAAGCGAAATAATTTTAAATTTGCACTATTTAATCCATTGAGAGTTGCAAGAGCTTTATTATTTAATAAAATGGGCACATAAATAGAACCTCCTATAATTTTAAAACGATTTTTCAACAACGCCCACTGCCACTCTCTTTTCAGTCACAGCGAAAAATATAGTCGCAGACGCATTAAGTCTACCATTAAATAAACATCAGTGGCAATATAATGAATGAAGCACGTCCGCCTACCAACCCGTCCGCCGGCACATTCATCACAAACCGAGAGCCTACTGTCTCGGTTTTCTCACAATCAATTGCAGGGCTCCACCTGAATTTGAAGCATTAGCGTAAAATTCCTTTGGTGACATTATATCATTTTATTTCGTTATTATAAAATAATGTAATAGGAAAACTCTCTTTAATTTCTTCTGTACATTTTTTAACCTTGGGAAAAAACCTTTTGTAAAACTGATGCTTTTCAGCTTTAAGATACAGTATGCGATGGAGCTTTCTCGACTCAAGCAACGTTTATCCTGAACGCTCACTTTATTTCATCCAACGCCTCTCCTAGAAGCGTCACTTTTAGCCTTGTGCGTCGCTCGTCTATCAAAAGTGTCAAAGTTCAGTCTGCCTGACCTTTATTACCGGAATATATTTTTTGCAGACGTGTTGCGGATATTACGCTGCAAGTGACTCGCTGTGGGCACGTCGGTTTGAAGTTCACGCACATTTTACAAGTGTCGTCTCTCGTCCGATTTTAGAGAGCAGCGCAGGGCCGAGGCTCGCGAAAATTCCCCAACGCTGCACATGAAAGTCTATTCGAAAGTGCGTCTCACTTTCCGCTCGGGGGAGTGCTTTTCCGTCGACCAAAAGCCGCTTGAGATAAAAAAGACACCGTTTTGTTGCTACTGACAGCCGCTTGTCACTTTTCCGCACAGCTTCCGCGGTGTTTGCGCAGGCTGAAAGTGATCCTTGGTAATTTCATCACACAAAAATCTGGCCGTTGAAACAAAAATGGTCTTTGGCCGGCCGGTGTATCGATTCTCCTCGAGTGCGACTTATTTGATCGAGTTTGGCGAAAGCGCATGGAGTGGAAAAAACGGAGCCGAGACTGAATCACGCGCGAACTTTGCACCGCTACCTCCACCCTTAAATAAGGCGAATTTCCATTCTTTTCAGCGCGCGCGACGGCGGTGGGCCCCTCTCTCCGCGTAGTTTAATGTGCTCGGAATAGTGAAACAAGCTCCTCTCATGTTTGCTCTTGTCTCCAGAATAAAAAAGAGTGCTGTGGTGAAGATTGCAAAAAGCAGCTTTCGGCAAAAAGGACTCATCTTTTGTGGAAACGCTTTTCACATTTTCCCGCGTGTTTTCGCGACCAGCATGATGTGCTGAATTAAATTGTTGAATATTTTATGCCAGGATTTTGCTCGTCCTTGGCAAAGCGCAGGCACACATATCGAATATAGAGTGGCGGAGAAGCATTTCGCTCTGCCTCGAACGGGATTGGGCGGGAGAGAGAAAAGGGCTTTTTTCAGACTGGCAGCCGTTTAGCCGGGCACGGTTTTTCTGACGGTACAATAAAGTACATATCATGCCATATCCCGGTGGCACCTGTCACTAATTATAAGAACAAAAGACACGGCTGTTGGAAAAGGTGCAGTTGGAGCGTCTCATTTTATTTTTGTCTGTGTGACGGAAACAAATTAAAATATTTTTTTCCTCTTCTCTCAATTCATTCGTGTTGACAAGGCTTGAGAGTTCCAATTACTATGGAAAAACCAAACCTCAAGGGAAAAAATCTTACAAAATAAACAAAATTCCCAAATGGATTCGCTCCATTTGGCTCTCAGAGAGATTAGGCTGCTATAGGGGGATTTTAAAAAGAAATGAAAAATATTGGGTTTGGAATTTGCGACGTTCTTCTTTTTCTGATTTAATTTTTGACGTCCCATGAGCACGAATCACGTAATTATAATACTTTCGAAGCCCACTAAAAACCTATCTTAATGGAGCCAAAAACCATCTAAATCTTTCTAGAAACTCCAGTTTAGTGCGGCGATACTGGCAAGAGATTATTCAATCAAATTAATCCTTTTTTCAATATTTTACTAGCTCTGTTGCCATTTCTCGCATTATTTCCATTCTATTTTTATAAATTTTTTGTTTAAATTAAACTCCATGTTTCTCCATTTTCTGATTCATGTTCTGTACTTAAATCTGTGTTTTAAAAAAGTCGTAATATTTTGTGTTGGGTGAATCGTAAAATATACATATATTGTGAAGTAATAACACATCCTGCGGAGGCATATATTTGTCAAAAGGCTACAATTTCCGTGGGGGCCTGGAGTGTTTTCCTTGTTTCTCCCATTGCAGACGACACGCCGGAAACCATAACATCAATTATACAAGAGACGAATTAAGTGGGTCAGCAGAGGGCAACTTGCCTTTTCTTTTGAAGAATCCTCAAAAGCCTTGCGGCGCGAATAAAGGCAGTGTACGTGAACTTTAGTACGCGGTGGCAAAAAAAGAAATGGAAGTGACTTTTGTTCTGCACAGACAGAAACCTAAAAGAGCGCGGCTCCGCTTGCCGCACGAGTCATAAGCGAAAAGAATTGTATTTTTGTCAAGGGAGGAATCCATCCTGGAAGGGACACATTGCGAAAACATTGTGTTCTGAATGGCGTTCTGGGCAGCAGCAATATATTTCAGCCGCCAACTCCCCTGGTAATTTCCCACGTCTTATCTCGCTTGCCTAGAACAACACGAGTATGCAACCGGCTCGACGCCTGCGGCGAACGCATTGCCTACCAAGCTCTAAATTGAGTGTTTATTCGAATTAAATATTCCAACGTGCAAGGTGGACTTAAATTTAATATTTAAAGTGCTAATCGACTGCTGAGGTTGGGTATTTTATTAAAGGTGCCTAATCATTCAGTCGAAAATTCGACACGGCGTGTCACAAAAGCACCAGCGGCCAAACAGATCTGATTGGATTTTTTATCCAGCGGCACGTGCCTTAAATCGAGACAGCAGCGCTACAGCAACAGCCAGTGCAATTAAGCGACAAAGCAGGTCAGCTAAAATCCAGTTTTTTATGCTTCCGCTGGATGATGCTGTGTCGCTGCCGTTGCTACGTCAAAAGCCAATCAGAGGACCGTTCCTTTCTCTGACTGAACGCCGGAGTTCTTGTAACTTCGTTTGCTAGGTTCAGACCAAACACCATCAAAGTAACGATTTGTTTAAGTTTCCACTGATTTTCAGTACATGTTGTCGAATTGTCGACCTAGTGATTCGGTGGCCTTGCCTAATCATATCCTCAGAAACCGATTGGCACTTGAAAATGTGATGAAATGCAATTTTTTAAGCGCAAACCTTGTTGTTAAATGGTTTAAGTTTAATTAATTTACCTACGAGATGGATGAATGGGGGCTCTAAAAACAAACTGTAAACAATAACAAGCTGGAATCGTAATTAAATTGCAATAACAATTATTCAAAGTCAGCCGACGCGTGGCCCTAGGTGGAAAGGTGAGAGCAAGGCAAAAAGCTCTCGGCGAGTAATTAAACAAAAGCTATGTAGTTGGTTCGCTCGCTCGCGCGCCGGCTCGCTGGCATCATGATTAATTTCCTCCTTGGATGCAGGTAAATAAGAATAAATATTTAATTTTAAATTACTTCTGCCGCGCACTGGCGCGTGAATAATTAACGAGTCGCTCTCGTTGGGCGCTGCAAACAAACTACTGCGACCGGCAAATAATAGTAAAAGCTGCACTGCTAGCAGACGTGAAACCAGACAAATAAGTGAAACAACAACAATTGTTGGGGAATATCAAGAGAATCACGCAATTCAGTTTAAAGCATTGCCTGCTAATCTTATGTAATTACTGAAGTTTCAGTTTAAATTGAAACTTGTTTTGTAGACTGTAAGTAATGATCGATCTACGGATAATTTTTGACCGTATTGGAGCAAACAAAAATCCTGTTTTCGAATGTTTTGGAAACAATTGCTTTTGATCAGTTTCTCTAAAGTTCGAATTAAGGAAACGTTTGGTACGGTGTTTCATATCTCCAAACATTACCTTTCAGGTGGAAAATGATTGCTAAAATTAAATTTACGTAATGACTCTTTGCGTGGATTTGCGCTGAATGGAATAAGTGAAATTACGAGAGGAAAACAAAATACCACACGCTCTCGTATTGTGTTAAATTTAACTTTTCTCTCGTAATTTCTCTTTTAACTAACCATTTCGAGTAGATCCACGCAGAGCTGAGCCACAACGTAAATTTTAATTTCATGAATTTACCTGTATAACTTAATTTTTCTCGTGATTAAAATTTTCCAACTAACAAAAATATAAACCATCAGAAAATATTTAATTGGCTAAGAGCTTCGCGTTATGCAATACTTTTATTGATCTACAAGTCAGATTCTTTCAAATTTAATTACCTGAATTTAAAAATTGCACTCTATTTAACAGTTGCTTACATCGTTGAGATAAAATAAATTCCCCTCAAACTAATGCGTGGCATCCTCATATTAGATCCTAGATACTTTAAAATGTGTCTGCACCGTGCTTTTTATATTATAATTATGCGAATGAAAATCATTCACCTTTAACACGTAGAAGGAATACTGCGGCAAAAGCACTTATTCAATTTGAAGCAATAATATCGTAAAAATTTTCAGCCTTCATTATACCCAACTTCATATTCTCTGCACACATCGACGTACTTTATTTTTAGCCGAGCAAAAACAAGATTTAATTAACTCGTCCAGCAAAATATGCTCGCACTGGCTCTTACACAGAGTGAGAGAGAGCGAGAGAGTTGGAAAATTCATCGCTCCCCGAACCCTTTCTCCAGTAGCGGCAGCAGCAGCCTTGCGTTCTGACGTCAGGGAATATTTAAGCAAAACAAAACCCCCGGGTGTAATCATGTCTCCCGTAAAGTTTGTGTGTATGTAAGCCGCATTCTCTGTCTCTCTCATCTCTCACTGCTCATCAACATATGAATGCCGCACACGAAATTTCGGATAAACACAAACGCACGTCGCACGCGTCGCGTCCTTGGTAATTCGCCAGGCTCGTGTATCTGCAGCCGCCCACACGCGATATGTGCCCGCGAGTTGGCCTCACCTTTGAAAATTTGTTCTTACTGCTTGAAAGTTGCGCCCGAGGACATCGCGGTGACGAGCACGCCTCCATGAAAATATCACAATCCATCTCGCACCTTCTGGTTGATAGCAAACAATCAGTGTGCAAGACAAACAGATCGTATTTATAAATCGTCTGAAATAGAATGTTAAAAATTTAATTTGAAGGCGCAAAATCACTTTTTGAGGGAATTTAAAAAGGCACAAAAACAAAAATTAATCTCTCGTTTCCTCTGTAAAATCAGGGTTTGCTATAGTTTTTATAATGTATAAAAATGATCGAACAACTAGTTTTAAGTCAAAACATACCGCATTATTTCTGTTTCCGAATTTTTCCTAGAAATGTAACTCAATATAGTGCCCCTCCCCCCAATCGAACAACAGGTGCCAATTTGTGGTTAAAAAACGGATCGTAATGTTGTAAATCTGATATTATTTTTTATGCTAACAAACAAGCCCAACAACTATTTTACAACTTAAAAAAGGTCATCAATAGTTCAGTTCAGAAGGCCTCTAACAGAGAAAGAGAGAGTATGAAAAAACTCATATTGAAATGTTCCTAAAGTAAAATATTTCTTGAAACTTGTGAGACAATCAAATTGCTTTTTTTGCAAACTTTTATTTTGACCATCAAACATTTAAAATTTATGATATTTACGATCTCCTTTACAAATGTGCTAGGAAATAGTCGCAAATTGCAGAGAACCCTCAAAACAAGGAGATCTCCTTTTTGTTATTACCTTTGCAAAACAGTGGGTCCTTAAACAATCCGAGGCCTGGGTAAAAAAAATATATTTTCAGCTATTTTTAGATGATTCTTAAGATTATTTTCTATTAGGTAAAAATAATTCAACTTTTGTATCCATATCATATTGCATCATAATTCAGCCATTTTATTTCTGTTCAAGTTTCTATACTTTTCTGGAGTTAAAATGGGAACCAAATTAACCCAAACACAACTTATATTTTAAACTTTTTAAAAAAAAAATCCACCTCAAAGAGTTTTTCCATTCTTCTCGGAAGTAATTTCTTTGATCGCATCCGAGTCATCCCGCGAAATTGCTTTCAGCCCGGTGGTGTCTGTTGTCGTCGCGCGCACACACACATCATGCATGCAGTCAGATCGACGCGCACCGCAATTTACCCGCGAATATTTTTTTATTGCCTCGCGCGTACTGAAGTTGTCAAAAGAGAGCAAATCTCTTCCGTGCGGCTGCGTCGCTGTGTAGCTTTATGAGAAGGGGAAGTTATGGTATCGTTATATGCGATAGTGCAAGGCGAAAGGAACGCGGCGTGTTTAAATTTGATTTATTTTGTACAAATTTCGAGTCCTAGTGGGCGTATGTATGGGTGGCGTGTCGCGCATTTGGAGTTGAATTCGGGAGGCGCGTTTAAATCCTTCTCTGCGCCAACCGCTAGGCCGCGCCGCGCGTTTTATTTATTGCGGCAGCTAGTCATGTGAGAATGACACGCGCAAAGGAAAATCCAGCTGCCATTTCCACGAGACGCATACAATATTTAAAATTGGGCTCAGCATGTTTAACAGACACAAATTGTGCCGCTTTGATATTTTTATGCAAGTTCTTTGCATATTGTTATTCGTTCTGACTAGAAATCAAATAATATAATGAATTTTATTGTACGCCAAAGGTGTGCCACACTAAAAACAAAAAAAAAATATTTTTTAAACTTTGAGAAAAGGCAAAAGTAACCATATCGAGGGAATTCAATTCTTACATTGGTAAAACAACTCGGAATGGATAAAGGCTGATATTATTAAAATTGTAAAATCATTAAAACTGAAAAAAATGTTCATGGGTTTGTTGCTCCCACTAACCTTAAAATTTAAATAATATTGAAAATTTAACTACACATTTAGAATGTAGAATCCAAAATATTCACTATTCTAATTACAAAAGGTTCTTCATAATGTTCAAATAAACAAGAATAAAAGAGTACAATTTTTTGTTGCTCAAGTAAGTTGCAGCAATGACATCTCTATCAGCCGGTCATCATGCAGGAAAGCAATAGCAAAGAATGCTGTTCTCTTCGCCACTGCTCACCACCTATAGGGAAACACGCGCTGCAAGAACTACCTCCAGCAGTAGTGTTGCAAAGGATATTTTCGATATTATAAATGACAACTGTTTGTTTACGCTGGATTCATGTGGATATTAATATAAAAGTCAAAAAATTAAATTCATCTCGTAAAAATATCTAGAACTGCCAATATAGGTCAAAAAGGAAACTTTCGTCCACTCAAGTAACAAAAAAGAAATACCACTCTCCCCGCGAGTTGCGATGCAACTAATTTACCCCTCTCTGTTTTTGCGAGTAACTTTTTATCAGGGTAAATCCGTGCTGAGAGGAAAGCCCATTTAGAAGTTGAGCCGCACACATTATGTTGTGGCGACCAAGCTGGTTGACTTTGCACTTGTTTACAACTTTGGTGAAAAGAGAATGAAATAGAACGTTCGTGAGCAGAGGAGCTAAAATTGTCTGCCTCGTATCACTTTTATACATTTACCTGCGGAAGGTCGATTTTAAAGAGCGTTATTCATGACTCTGTTACAATATGTATCTAGAAGCAATTAGAGGGGACTCAAAAACAAACATTTCTAGGAAGGAAAGCGAAGGAAAACCAAAGGAATTTGACTTTCATGAGCTTTGTTATGAAGTAGCACAACATTGAACTATTAATTATGGGTACTGAACATTAATTTGAAGCAACCAATTTGAAAATCAAACATTATTTGTTATTTTTTATCTTTGTTAGTTTTTAGTTAGTTGAACAATATTCTCATTCATTACTTTTAATTAAGTCAGTGAAAGAAGAAAGTTCTAATATTAAGGTGCTGAAGGTTTGAGGGTAACAATATAAGACATGGCACGTGGCTAGCCACTGCTGACGCTTTTTGAGCACAACTTTCCGATATTGAAGTGTGAGTTTGATTTTATAATCAAATTACACGTATCAAGAGCATAATAATACAAACAATTTAATTCCGGAACTCTTAAAATTCGATAGAATAAGGTTTTGTAGAATTTTTCTTTGTAAAAGATAAAACCACCACATTTTTACGAGCTTTTTGCTGCTCGTCGCCAAAATTCGCGGAGATTAAAAATGCGAGAGCGTGCCGCGCACAAGGAACAGAGGTTGGGCGAGCAAATTTTTATGCGCTGCGGTGAGCCTTGCTCTGTTCTTTGACTACACTGCACAAAATCCAAAAAAGTGTGGTGTTTTCAGCAGCCGACGTTGGCGAGCGGCGAATGGAATTTCGGGCCGCCGGCAGCTTATTTGCAAAAAGAGCCTTCCAACAACAGTTTTCGCTCTCATCTTTGGCGCAGTCACGCTTGTGGTCACTTTGATGGCGGTGGGAAGCGTGCAGCCACCCACCTTTGCCAGCCATGGACAGCCGAGAATGGCGATGGACGTGCGCTCGTTGGCCAGCTCAAAGAGTGCTGTTGCTGCTTTTGTCGTGAGCCTCAAATTCATTTCACAGAACGCATTGTGTGGTGCGTTTTGAGCCTGCGGGTTATTCAAAAAGAAATCTCTGATTCCAGCATTCCAGTTTCTGTCCAGTCCTGTTTTCACAAGTGCCGAGCGTTTAATTGCAACGGACCCAGATCAAGCGGGTCCAAAAGTCCCGCTGGAATAAAAGTAATGTAATTATTATAGGAATAATGTAATTTTTATATCAGTTCTTAATTTTATGACTTTGGCAAGAATAGACGACAATAGATGATGTTAATCAAGTATCCGAGTTCAATTTCATCCCTCTCCCCCTAAATATCTATGTTTAAAGTGCCACCAAGATTGTGGAATCGGCATTATCACGACTTAAAATATCTCATTGAAGTAAAAACCAAGATCAATAAAATAATATTTTTATTAATGCTGTTAATGCTATAAAGAACAATAATTATCCATCCTTGGGTAGGAGTAATTTTAATTTTAATTTTTACTTCACTTGGGACCGCGTGAATGTACTCTCTACGTTAAATTTCAAAAGCTGGACTAATTCCTTTTTCAATTACCTTCTTTGTTCACGGAGCGTGTCACAGTGGCCGTCACTATAGGCAGCTGATGCCATTCGCATGCCGATACATAGCCACGTGTGCACCAGCCGTGGAGAATTAAGCGCGCAGAAACGCATCTGAATCAGGCAAGTGCAGCGCGAAATTAGATCTGGTGGGTGCAGCAGCGTCACTCTCCCCGGGGTAAACTCTGCTTTGCTCATTTATACAGTACCAACACTCATGTGTTAAATGACAGCAATATATGTATAGTGCGATCAGGGTTATGTGCTTTAAAAATCGTTGTTTTGCACTGCATTAATATTTTGCTTTGAATGTAATAATATTTGAATTATTGCATAGCTTTGACTATAAAAAAATAGATTTTGACGAACGATTCTCACGCTTAACTTAAATGGCACAACATTATTCAATATTTTAACAAAGGAAAATAATTCTAAAAGCTACCAACCTTTGTGGCTTTGATCAATCAAGCCACCAAGTCATAAAAAATCGAAGTGCATTGAAAGAAAACTGTTAATCACTCTAAAAATCTACTTAAAAACTAGTTAGCCAAGTTAGTAACTGGCAAAAATTCTAACACGCCTACTTTTGCTTGAAAAATAGACCCCTAAAATATGTGTACTTTGAAATTTGATGTCTTTCGTTTTTCAAGAATGTCTCATCTTATTCTCTTTAGATTTCCCGGATTTCCTTGATAAAAAAACCAGTCAAATCGCGATGATCGTAAAATATAGCTTGCAGGCATATTTTCACTTGCGTGGGAAGTTAGTTTTACATTTAATAACATATATTCTTCTGTTCTTTCGCGGCGATGGTAAACAAGAGACTAGAATTTCATTTCATGCCACCGCCACCAGCTATTTCGCGCGCTACCCTAATATTTTCCTTATTCATTTCGAATATTAATTTTATTGATTCACAAAACTCACATTACACGGAGCTCATGAATGAAGTGTTCATGATGATTTTCAATAAAATGTGATGGATACGAGGAAGAAATAAGCTAAAATAATTTCATTATCAATTTAAACTATGTCATAGATATATGGTGTTGCATGTCTGCTTATTGATTTCTGATAAATTGAAATTATTTATCATGTTTTGCCGATTTCAAATAAAACTTTTAATATTTTTATTTCTTTCGAGATGGGTGGTCCCTTGATCGCGAGCAACTCGAAAAAACTCGCGTTCCATAAACAAGGCGAATGAATAACATTGGGCTCACAAACCTAATTGAGGGAAGCTCACTCGAGAAAAGTACCAGCTCATGCTACTGCATCCGCATTGGAGTTTTTGATTGAGACGCTGGACTTTCTTCCCATGAAATGAATTCACGCGTAGTGGAAAGGTGCAAAGCAGCAAGTGGCGAGCCAGACTGCTAAAAAAATCCTCTCAAACCTGAATGGAGAATGGAATCGTCATTGCAATTAATGCAAGAGATTCAAATGTATGCGCAAAAAAGCCCGCACTCGACCCTCAAACTTCAATCGGACTCTACATTGCCAGTGCACGCAATTTTGCGCTCAGCGGCTTTAGTTTTGGATGCAACATTCCGTTTTGAGGTGTCATGCAGGTTGCATACCGGAATCAATCTAAGGCGCTATGCATGTGGTTTTCAATCGGGTCATGTACGTGAATGGGGCTGGCTCGAATTGAAGGAACAATTTCGACAGAGAGAGGAGAGACGTGGCATACTGAGGAAAAATGGCCGTTTGTGTTTGCCAGACTGCGAGCTTGGCGGCTGCTTCCTCGCGCTGTAGTAACGAGGGAAATCTAATTCCAGGCAAGCACCAAGCAGATATTGCGGGAGTGTCTTGCTACAAAAGACTGATTCGGACAGACTCGTCGGTCAGTCACTCAGCCTTGCCCTTTCTTCTCTTGAATTGTAGTCTGCTGGAAATATATCCAATTCCGCGGTCAAACAGCTTGTTTTCTCTTTATTCTGACGAGGCAGCATGACGCCGAGTTCGGTTTATTTGTGTCCGTCCGTCGGCACGCCGCTCACTCGCTCTTGAGAGAGAGGGCAAATTTTCTCAGGCGAATTCCTTGACCTGCTGCTCTTTGATCTCTATCAGTCAGAAGTTGGTTGAACTCGAAAGACCGGTCGCAAGCCAAAGGAGATTAAACCGAGAACCCCGCACACTTAGGCCGTGAGAAACTCATTCAGCGGATAAATTATTTAAATTCCAGCCCCTGTTGTACTGTTGTCTGCTCTAACTCTCTGTTGCCCTGGTGGAATGCCGAGAGAGTAAATTGCGTTTGGCAATTAATATTAAAAAAGAGATTGCTGGCTGTAATCGTGTCCAGAGTGGTCGTCTATTGCGCCCTCAGAAATTACAATCATTAATCATTGCCATCATTGGTTTTCCTCTGCTTGCATTTCATGAGAAATATTTACTACCCCTGATGCCCCTGATTGATACATTTTCTGCCGCTTCATGGTAGATTTTTACCGATAAAATTATTCAAATGACTGTACATTTTAATAGACTTGATTTTTTAAACCAAAAAAGATCAAATCCATGTATTTAATGTTTTGGCTTAGTTGTAAAGAAATTTAAAATGTTGCTGTAGCTTCGATCATTAAATTAAACGTTCCTATCACTATAAACGACGGTTCAAGGTAGAAATAAACAAAATAACTCGATGTCAACAGGATATTTTATAATGGCTGCTCACAGATAAACCTACAAACGTTGTTTCGATATCACAAATTACAAAATCTTAAAAGATAGTCATTGTTTAAATGGTTAACTTGTGGAAATCGCTTCATTATTATCGTTTTACAGGAAAGTATCAAAATTGGCTATTTCACTGATGACTTTTAGCAAAATATATGAGCAGTTATTTGCGAGATTGGAGGTCGATTGGACGCGATTTTTCAGCGTGGAAATTTTTAGGTGGCAGTCATATTTGCTTAAAGTACTTGTTAATAGATGGTGAAATTCCAAATTTGAAGCTCGGGAATGGGGGCATTCCCTATTTTTTCGGTATCTAAAAAATACCCAAAAAACGAATTATGTTAATGAATTCTAAACTGCAACTCTTGACTGCGTTAAGTTATCACCTTGAAATTTTCACCGCCTAACCTAGTTTTTAATCCTGAACAACTTTTACATTTACAAAAAATTCGCAGGTCGAAGGTCAAGGTCACCTTTCGCGACCTTTTTTTGAAAATTCAAAATTAAGGGATGATAAAATTTTGAACGTTTGAAATCAGATGATTTACCAATTATTCTCATGAAAATCGATTATTAACCAGAACATTTTGTATTGGCGATAAATTCCAGCGATCATTGTCTCTTTCCTTTAAATTAATCTGTACAAGCGACGTATTTCTTCATATTTAAAAATTCTGAGCTCTTCCAAACCTGCCTTTTAACTCATCGCATTCATTTCGTCAAACTCATCATTTGTCTTTGCTGTATACTGAGGGAACAATTGCCCATTATGACGCATGCATCAAATCAGTGGAACACGGCGTTTTGAGATGAGAAATGCGAACGCATTTGCATAGATCATGTGCGGTGGTGGCGAATTTCAAAGAAAGAGCAGACGATGAGCATGTGTGTGTTTCGCGTCGGTCGGCGTGTTGTGTGTTGTCATTAATGTTTCAGCACCACTGCCACGTACGCATTACACACGGGCACTCTGTGCTAGAAGGGTTGCAAGCAAATGGCCCCCGTCCATCAGGCCACCCAAGCAGCAAAACTGGTGCTCTCTCGCCGCGCACAATACACACGCTCTGCCCGGAATCTCAATGACTCATCTCGTGATTACGCTGAGCACTGGAAGAGAAGGAGAGTGGCAGACCTGAGACGGATTCACGTCCCAAATTGATTTAGAAGAGTGCTGCCGCTCGGTGATTCTTCTTTTTAATTAGAATCGATGCGAGTAGGAGGAGAATTTTATCCAATCCTAAAGGTTCTTCCCAGCTTCTTGCACCTTTAGATTAAATAGAAATGTTACGATATCGTTCGCATTTTAATAAATCTAATTCATATAGAATATATTATGAAATGTTCCTGACAAACGACAAGACAAATTTCCTAGCTTGGAGAGACAAGCAGCAAACTGTCACTTGAATTATCCTCTTGGCGCAATTACAAATTAGCTTAGCGAAGATGGCTGCTCGAGCGACACGTCTCGTCACCTTGATTAAATCAAGCCGCTCTCATTCGACGCACGCCCCTGCCCTGCCGACGAAAATCAGATTCATTGCGCTCGCGAGGAGTTGATCCGCCGTCTGAAGACATATTGTCATTAGTCTCATTGTTGCAGAGATGTATTTGCGTGTGCGACACACACACACACCACACAGGGCGGAGCTCGAATAATTAGGCAAAGACGCTGCTGTGTTGGCAAATAAGACGGCCTGTATCTCTGTGCCACAGGGTTTCCACGCACACGTATGCGGTACGCGGCAGCCAGTCAGCTATTGTGTTTGCGACACGGGCGAAAACACGACCAAACTTGGGCCAACTCACTAATGATCCATCGCCGACGCTCTCTCAGCCGCCTTCGTGCAACTTTTCGTCAACAAAGCTTGCTCCGCTCAGCATCTCGCAGAGATTGCATCCTAATTAATTCATGTGCGCATGATTGAAGCCTGACAAGAAGCATTTCGTAATCAAATCTTTTGACATAAATCTCTTCAGGAAGCACTAGGCTTGATGAAAAATTTTCCTTTCAGATCTAATCGCTACTAAGCACATGATTCTTAACATTACAATTTACAATCTGCTGTACCTCCCAATGATGTCAGAAAGATTGAATCGAATCGATCACGAAGTTTCCCCCAAGATCAGCAGCTTTCTCCGCAGCCCTAAATTTCAATTTACACCGGTGAGCGAAGGTGACTGTTCGAAGAGTAGACGCGAAATAAGAGCACCTCCGACCTCGGAGCGGTAAACCCATAAATAAGAAGTAGGGAAAGAAGTGAAATGCCACCATCTATTTATTAAATTACACGCTTCCTAACTTCTGACGGTATTGGCATGTTGATAAATTACCCTGGCAACGTCTCACTCGAGCAGCTCGCCCGCGCGCAGCACTCACTCGCTCGCTCCAATTTCCCACCTCCACGCTGTAGGTCAAAGCAGCCAGCTAAACTTCTCCGCCCAGGTGAAACTGCGTACTTGCCACAGAGTACAGTACGTAAACACATTCGTACTACACTGCATAAACGGGAACACTGGCGGCAGAGATCCCTCCCTCCAAACCAACCCTTCCTTTTGATTAATTATTTGGTCTCGTGGACACAGCTTCCCTAGCAAGCAGTATAAACATCAACAAGATTGCGAATTTGAGTGTGCGTGGTCCGGCGCGATCGGCTCTGCTCCTTTTGACCGTAACAAACCGGTGTGATATCATAGCAATCGCACCCAACGGTCGCTGCGATCCGATTAGTTTCCATCTCTCTGCTTTCAAACGTTAGGTTTTCACTGGGCTATTTTGAAACATGAAGATTGACTTTGAAGTATTGCTCTTTGTCTATTCTCTTGTTATGCCGAGAAAGCTTTTAAATAAATAAAAATGTGAAATATATACTTTTATTAAAAACTTGAATTAATTTCATCTGATTTTACAATGGCTATAGCAAGTTGAAAACATGGAAAATAAAACAATAAATATGTCCACACGCTAATGTACCGTGCAAAAATATTATAATCTCTCCGCATCATATCCCACCGTATCTTCATTGTGTGCTCTTCTAAAAACGATCGTATCAAAATTGGTTTTAATTCCCCGTCAGTGGGTGGTTAATATTTTGTTTTTAATGTCCAAAAATTTAAAATCAGTAAAATTATACATTATGAGAGAAGGTTCCTTGATCTACTAAAACTGTATCAAGCAACGCCTCGAGTTTGCTCTGACAAGTCAGATTTTTGTATCTAACGTCCTTAATCAAATTAAATTAAATAGGGTTCACTAGCTCTTTTTAAAAATGGCTGTAAGGTTTTTCATCATAATAATCAAAATAAGACTGTGCTTGGCTGAAATAATTATAACCAACTCACGCATTTTCCATCACTTCACCCCAGAGATCTTATCAACGAGATTTATTAAAGATGACAAAATATTAAATTAACGATATGTTAATTGCAAGTTGGAGACCGCATACAAAAGCGATCTGTTAAGATTTGCGAGTGAGTTTTAATATTTCACAACTGCGTCGGCCGTAAAAATGCGGCTTGATGCGAATTTTATGTTCCTTTCGCCTCTCTCCCTCGGAAACAAATCCCGCGGTGCGTTTCACCCGATTGTTATTCACAACGCACCCTCGCGTTGGGGCAGTAAAATACAAATTTTCCGCGTTGCATCTCAATCCGTCATAAATCGTGCGAGTGCACCAGTGTGCAGTTTTTTTATCCCATGGCTGCTGTCTCGCTCTGCGTCTAAATCCCGCTGGCCGCATTAAACTTGTTAAGGATAAATCAAAACTTGGATTTATTGCTGCTCTTGCGGATTAATTGGAAAATAGTGCCGACAAAGAACAACATGATGTCATATTTTTCACGGCATCAACCGGGATCAGATTTTGCTTTGGCTTGTTAATTTTGAAAAAATATTATGCAAACTTTTCATCAATCTGCAAAGGAAAACAAAAAAATAATTCTTACTACTGTCAATATCAAATGATCAACTTATAACGTTGTTTAGTTCATTGGTTTAAGATTAAATCAGACACGTAATTATTCGAAAAGAGAATAATTTATTTTAATTTTTTTATGACTCTATTCCTTCTACTATCTCCCCTACACACAAGCGCTATCAAAATTTGAATTGTATAAGTTTCGCGCGAACCAATGTATTGTGAAGTTTCGCTGTAAGAGTGCACCTTCGCCTATATTTAAAATAGACGAACCTATACCCTGAGCAGGCACTAAGTGGGGGCGAGTGCATATGTATTCGCCTGCAAGTAAATTTGTCAGAAGCCCAAACCCCTTGACTGGCGAAGCACACATCGTGTAGATGGTGTGCATTCAGCCAACTTGCGACTTCTATTCTGAGTCGGATCCGATTTAACTGTTAAGCTGTACTACTACGTAAGTTACAGTTTTAATTTTTGGGCTTCCTATTTTCCCAAGTGACTTCTGGGCACTTGATTTATTTTTGGCCGCTTTCTGACAAATTTCTTGTAACCTCAGGTGCCCTGCGGGGCCGTTCTGTACTGTTTGAATCGACGGCCTGCGAAGCCTTCCCGGGCGTCGTACGGGCGGCGGGTTTGGACCCTCGACACCCTGAGTCCACCCAAGACCATCTACCCGGTCCTCGCCGTGCAGCCACAGCGACCACTATACCTTGTGAGCAACAGGAGAACTTCGACTACAATTGTTTTGTGATTGGAACTCGACCTTTCTTACAGTGATGAGTACGAAATAATGTTTTTGATAGCGCAAAATTTCACACCACGATTGTTAAACCCCTACTAACCTCTTCCTTTTTTTTTATACTTGCCAAGACAAAAGATGACACATCACAATACAATATTTAGTCTTTTGTAATAAACTGGCAGCAGTATATTTTTCATTTTCTTGAAGTGTCGCTAGTCTCATTTTCTTTGTTTCACCCGGAAATTTGAATTTCGTGTCAATTAGATTTACGAATCGGATGGCCGCAGCGAACCCTTGAACTTGATTTGATTTAAATCCTGGATAAGAATTCAGTTGCGTACCTTTTGCTTATTTAAGGTTAGAATTTAAATAAATAAGCTGGCATTCCTTACTTTTCAACTAAAATTTTGATTAATGGCATTTGGCCATTAGAAACTAGTTTTTCTGAGCTTCTAATGAGCATGAATCTTAATAATTATTAGCCGTTTAAACACAAATGCTCTTTTTTATCCCTGTCCGAGGAACGGGATATTACTGTCGGAATTTGAACCTAACATAACTGATGATGGATTACCGCCATGCTTTTATTTCTTTGGGATAAAAAATCTGCTAAGAAAATGTTGCTATTTTTAAACATTTTATGTAATTCTAAGAATCGTCTATACCCATCCATTTTAAACCAAAATATTGTCTTAAATTCACAGCCCTAATTCTTATATGGAAACCGAAGCATATAAAAGGAAGTTTTCATTATTCGTCAATTTCAGAAATAGCACCTCTCTTTCAGAACCCCTGTAGGAATGAGTGAGCGTCGGATTTCTCTCCACTGCTAGTGTGGAAAAACGACGAGTGGAGGGAATAAATGAAAAAAGATGAAACTGACTCCGCACGAGAGAGAGAGAGAGAGAGAGAGAGAGAGAGAGACGTGTGATTCCCGGCAGTTTCTGTCGTCGCTGGCCCGAGCCTGCATCCAAGGGGTAAAAGCGACACCAGCTATGATGTCAGAGGGTTGGTGTTATCTTTATGGAGCCTATTTCATCGTGTTCTAATTTTGGTGGGTGCACCCTCATCTCATTTTTTTCCCTGGAAAAGGATGAAAAGTTGCAGAAAGCCTGGCGGCGCAAACGCAAAATTGTATCTTATGAGACAGTGTGGCCGGCCCGGCCTCTTTTCCGCTCATAAACAATTTCACTGACCATTAACCCAGGCTCGACTTCCTTGCCCCGGTTCCGCCTCTCCCGCGGGCGAAAATTATATTTTAATTACGCCACTCCAGGCATTGCTACGAGCGAAATTCAGAGTGCCTTTTTATACTGACTCACCAGTGGGTATCAACTAGACTCTCTTCAACTCCAATTTAAGTTAAGCAGAATTGTTTTTTTTTTGGCGAAACAGTCGTCACGCTAGCGGTCAGCTGAAAATGTCAAATTAGAAAGGGTGCCTTTCAAATGAAATTAGCATTCGCCGGCAGCAGCCGCCGTGAAGTTGACAACCGGGAAAACTTTTCTAGCTGTTTGCGAATAAATTGAGAGCGGCTGGCGCACCAAGTATAAATTACACTTAAGCCTCTCTTTGCTGCAGCTCTTTTTATTTACGCCAAATCTCTTTTCCACGATATACATATACATATGTACTACCGCGTGTATAATACCTCCATCCATTCTCATTTGTCTATTTTTAATGTGACATAAAAAGTTTGTGGCACGCATTTGCGCTTGACAAAAATATGTAAGGCAAAACAAGCAAGTTTCGGCTGCTCTTAGGAATTATTAAAAGTTATTGCTCGGCGCTGGGGCATGCGTCTGCAATTATAACGGATTTTCTCGCCCTCATCCCCAGTGCTCAGATTTCTTTCTGCCTTTGTTCTTCTTTTTAAACCGTGTAGGCGGACGCGCGTCGTGAAAAATGTATTAGCACGCACGCCTTTTTACAATTCCCTTTCCCAGCGGCGAGTGCTGAGCACATCAGAAGGTGCTAAAGCAGTCCTTCTGCTCAAACGGAATATAAAAGGCGCGCTATGAAATTATTTCTCATTGTGCTCCGCGTCCGGATGGAAAGTCAGCCGTTCCAGGCCAGCAGCTGTAATTCCAGACGGAATTTTCTGCGAAGGAATGCGAAAGAGAACATGTCCCTTTTTAATAATGTTTAAGATGGAAAAGTGGAGGGAATAAACAAAAGAGAAGGATCTTCTCGTAGAGAGAATGAATATGAAAGGGGTTTCTTTTGACGCGTCCGACCAACTGGAAGCAGTGAAAAAAGTAGAACAGACTTTCCTTTTAAAGGAAAAGAGAATTATTTTTTATGCCGTGTCGACGCGCGAAATGTAAATGATGCATCTACCAAAGTGTATACAGAGATTGTAAAATGTAGCTTTTGATTTAAATTTGTTTGCCGAGTACAAAAGTTCGACAAACTTTCGCTATTTGCGGCATGCTTGTTTGTTTATCATCAACGAGTATTACTTCAATATCTCATATCAAAACATTGTAACACATATTCGCCAATACACATATTCGCTGATGTAATTATTCATCCTTCACAGCCCACGCTGTGCATAAATATACTTGAAACGTGAAATGATAAATCATTGAAACATTTGACAGAAGAATTTATATTTTGTTTCCATGGATCAAGGGTTATATATATGCGTTTGGTTTTTTCAATTATTTGTGTGGTTTACATGAATGTCATTAAGAAACCGACTTTAACTGAACACGGAATGGAATGTAAAGCAATTTAATAACACATCAAAACACACTAATTTTGCCATAAACCAAACAAAAACAAATACATTTTCCTCTTTACGTCAAATATCCCATTTCTTTGCCGTTTGTTTTATTTGAAATACCAGTGGGTTTAAATTTTGAATGCGCTCCTCAATCTCAAAATTAATTTTCATTGCATCAGTGGAGATCGATGCGAGTCTAAAACGCACAGCCCCATGACAATACTATCAGTAAAAACTTCATTTTATGATGACAAACTTAAATAAGGCTTTTCCCTTTTGTGAGACATTTCAAACGCTGGTGAATTGCGAGGGAGAAGTGCAGCAATAAATCCACTATATATCGATCTTCGAGTCAAATGAACGAATCGAGTGCCCCGAATTTTTCCACCCCAGCACTCGCACAGGATCGTAATAATTAGCAAGCTCATCAAATTAGTTTTCACATCAAAGTGTTCATCCCGCTCGTCGCACCTGATGCACCGGCCTATATCCGCACCCAATAATAACGCACGCTCGATACCGGCTCGTAAAAGAAGGAGACTGGTTGGCTGAAACCATCAGGACGGGCCTTAATGGACAGGCAGCTGCTGCTTTCATTATTATTACCGCCGCCGACACATGCAGTACGTAAATGAGCTTAACACTGCGCGCGCTTCCACGTCGGAAAACTCTAATTATGGCTTAGTTGGCGAAAAATTTCGAGCAGCGCGACGTGAATTATTTTACGCCCATGCGGCCGCATCTCTTAATGGGCAATAACCCTGGCTTCCTTCACTGCCTCTCAAGGTTTTTTCTGCCCTTTGTCACGTTAAGCTTCACTGGATGTGCGGAGGACGCAGATGCTTAAATTTCAGTTGAGACCGACAAACGCAATTGTCCTTTTTATAGGGCTGACCCCGTTTGGCGTGACAAGCCGTTTCTTTGAGTGCCACCCGTGCCAGCCGCAAATATGGCAGATTTTGGCGTTGCCATTTGCCACTAAACACCATCTTTACGCCAAAAAATTTGAACCTGCCTCATTCTTATTGGTTTGTTCATCAATCAATAATGTTTAGCAGCAACACAGCCTTTTCAAGTTTTTCTTCGGTGCTTATGTACGCTGGAGCACGTAATTGAATGTATTTTTTTCTTTGCAGTGCAGGAAAAGTTTGCTAATTAAAGAAAAGGGACATTAAACGACCTTCTTCAAAAGGACAATATTAAAAAGCTCGCAGTCTAGAAAATTGCTACTTTTGCCGAGAGATGCAATTTTCTCAAGCAAAGTTGCTGTTTGCTACTTGGGAAAACATAGTAGATTTCTGAATTTTTCCTCGCCGAGATGTTCTCATTAATCTAAATGGAAAGAGGTGTTTCTTTTTTCACAGAGAGCTGTGCCTGGCGCGATTGCGGCAAGGCAGCTGTGCGTACCTTGTTGATAAAGCCCGCGCCTTTCCATATTACTCTTTGACTGGAGCTACTTCTGCGCATCTCGCCCAGCTGCATTGTCGCCCATAAAAACGGGTGTGCTGTTGGGGAAAAAATTCATCTCTGGCAGCGCCTCGGTGCGTCGTTTTAACTCGGCAGGCGGCGTTTCCAGTTTCCACGTTCAAGATTGAACACACGCACACAGCTGGTGACAGCAAGTGGTTGCCTTTGCTGGCAATTTTCCGCCGGCACACACTATATTAATAACACACTGCGATATATGAGCCAGATACGTGAGTGTCTATATGTACATGCGCATCCTCGCGAGGCACCTACATGTGAGCGCAGAATTGAAAAGTAAATTAATTACGTGACTTATCACGTCACAAATCTCACTCAACTCTCTCTCGGCAGACTTGGCAACGAGTGTGCGAGCTGTTGAATTATAGGAGTGCGGTTGTCTTTGCCGGGGTAAACAGCGCACGCATCGATTTTTTGCACGAAACAGACGCATCAGCCAGCTTCACGAGAGCGTGAATGTGCTTTGAACGAGTTGTCACAGCTGTTTTTAATCAAAATTGTTCAGTAAATTTGTCCAAATAGATTAATAAAATTGTAATTTTGTTCTTTAATCACTTATATCAAGCAATAATTAAGTTTTGATTAATTTTAACTTTCGTATTGCTTTTTAAAACTAAAAAATGGCATTCCTCTCAAACTTAAAATCTAAATACAAATTGTTTCAACGAGGAATGCTTAATTAATAATACATTCCACATCTAAGCTTGTTACTGCTTGCAATCAATTTATGAATCATCAAGCTATGCCTTAGCGGCCCAGAGCGCCGCATCCGCCATCTATCGAGATCATTCAAAGAGTGATCTAGTTAAGTAAATATATTTATTACCGTTGTTTCAAAGCTTTTTGTGAATTTTCCTAATTAAATTCAGCCGACGCGCGTTATTTAGAAGACTATCGACACAATATATATATATATATATATATATATATATATATATATATATATATATATATATATATATATATATATGCAACCTGCACTTCGTAGTTGCTACGCAGATTGCATAACATTTCCCACCGCAGTTGAAATTTTTGTTTATAGCATGTTAAATATGTATTTCTTCTTTCCTCGGATTAATTAATAAATTATTTTTGTTTGGTGATAGCTACAATTATCAGCTGACAACGAGGAAACGCAAGCCGATAGTCCATCTGAATTGGCTGTACATATAATGTTAAAAATTAACATATTTCTTTATATAAATCAAAAGGCCATTTTTAATAAAACTATTACTTATTAAAGGTATTTTTCATCTTTATTCATCTAAAACAGATCTTGTCATCATACAAGTACTCATCTATAAATTGATCAACAACATAATATTATGTATCGTTAGTTTATTTGACTTCAGTACAAAAGTAAATGAGAGGTACCGCACTTACGTTGATAAGAGATAAACTCTAAATCACAAGATTAACGTACATTTAAAGAGGAGCTTTTCGCATTATTGAGCGTTTCTTTAAAATATAGTACAGCATTGTACACAGTGACTATAAAATGTGCAGATTTACAGGCCATACTTGGCGTTAAGATTACTTTTAATGAGATTATTATTCCGCAACACGATGGTATTTAGTTTGCTGTTTACTCTTTTGGGTGGTGGCGGCGGGACCTTTTTCTTTGCGTGCGGCAGAAGAACGTTCACATCCCTGCCCTTTTCTCCAGAGTTTCTCGACGAGTCGTGTGGACTCGCCTTGTAGAAAATTGAATCCGTGCCGATACTCTCGGCTCCGGATTCGCTGCCACCCTCGCAAAGAGACTCATCTTCGTCGGTCTCGCTACTTTGGTCTCTCATTTCGTTGGCGACCCTCTTCAGCGAGTTGTTGCTGTCTGAGCTGAGGTAGCCGGAGTCGCCTGGTCTGTTGGGCATTTTGATGCTCGTCTCCTGCTCCCATTTGTTTTTCTTCCACTTGGAAAATGCATCATTGGCCAAGCCGCTGGCACTTCTGCCCCGGATGCCCTCCTTCTTGTGTTTGTAGTCTTCCTCTTCGCTGTCCGCAGAAGCCCTATGGAGGGCAGAGTGGCTCGTAATCAGGTTCGGGAGTTGTTGCTGTGGTTTCTGGATATTTGATTGTGGTGGACTTCTGCAGCCCCGCAAGTTTTTTGGCGGCAAACTCGGGGGAGGTACGGATTTTGCTGGTTCGCGTGGTGGAAGAGGCGGATTGTGCCCGTGGTCGATGGATTTTTTCTTCGGAGGTAGTGACGGAGGAATGGTGGCTGGCGGCGGTGGTACCGAGGGGGGAGGCGTCGGCGGACACGCAGACACGTCTGCGGTCCTCTGTCTCTTGGGCTTTGGCTTTGGTTTTGGCGTGACGTCGGGAGTTGTGCTCCACATCATCTGTCTGATGTCGTCGATAGATGCTTGTTCCATACCCTGAGCACGAATTCTCAATTCGTTTGGTGTGATCATAGATCTTGCCACTCGTTGCTTTGCCTGAAGTTCTCCCGGAGGGCCAGCCAACAGATTATCGAACTGTGACTTAAGCTGCATCTGCCGTTTTGCTTCAAATATTTCCCTCAAGCTTCCGAAACCTGGCCCTTGCGCTTTGTTTAAGTTGGTAACGAAAGCAATGTTGTTGCTTCTCAGGTCAGAAATACTATTAGGGCTCTTTCTCTTTTTGGCTTCACTGCAGCTCCAAACATCTAGAGGACCCCACGAGTGCTGCTCATTCATTGCGTCCGCAAAAAAGCTGCCAGAGCTCTTGAGCTGAATTTTGAGAGGTCTCTCCAAGGAGTCGGCACATAGAATATTGTTTGACAGCTGCGGCTTGGTGTTCTTTCTCGCTCTGTCAAGCGTGTCTGGCTCGAATTGGTCTTCTTCCCTTCTTTCAACGTATTCGTGAGGGGCAGCTTCTGGCAGCTTTATTGTCAAACTTCCAGGATAATGATCAGCTTCAGGACCAGCTTCAAGGTTTTCTGAAACGGATGAACTGGGTGACGAAGTGTCCGAAGGAGTTCCCAAGGAGTTTTTCGGTGGTCTGTGCTTGATGGTGTGCCTGTTTATTGTGGAGTTTGACGATGACGATTGGTTGCTGCTACAACTATAGTCATCGTTGACATATACTTCGCTCACCAAGTTGTATCCTGAGGTTTTTGCAAGTAGCTCAGGAAGACAAAACATCATTAGTGGTGGCCGCTTATGCTGCTGATCGTCAACTGCTGCATTTGATAAATTAGATTGATTGACAGCGATTAATTCATAAGGATTTTCTTCAGCTTCGTTTTGTATGCTCTCCAATGACTTTTCACCACTCGTCGTGGTCTCACTCGAGGGAATGTCCTCACCAAGCAAACCTCTTTCGCGGACGAGTTCTTTAATAACCGCGTCCATCAGTTTCTTAGGCTGAGGCGCCTTTCCGTTGGCTCTTCGTGGCTTTTTCGGTGCTTCCAATGACGGCGTCTTCACGACGGGTGGGAGTTGATCGGACGCTTTTTCTGGCAGCTCTTGGTCTTCAACAGGTTCACCTGAGTCTAAATCTTCCAACCATCGCCTTATGGTCTGCTGCTTACTTCCGCAGACGTCCAGAGTCGGCAGCAGACTAGAGCTGACAGCTCCTTCTGTCGCGGGCTCTTGGTCAATTTGCCAGTTTTCTTGTTTAGTATAGCCGTTCACGCTTTGGCTCGTTCTGCTCGACACTATCGAGTCTCCTTCTTCTGGAATGCCAATCAGACTCGGATTGTACCGTTTAGCAGCAATTTTCATCTTTGACATCGCAACGACTTCTCGCAGTTTCTGCAGGAATTCAATTGCAGCTTGAGGAGGAGATTGAAGCATTTCTGGATCAAAGTATGCTGGGTTGAAGTACAGTTTTCTCCTGCCCATGACTGTACCCAGAAGTGGTCCAGAGTGGGACGAAGAAGCGTTGCAATTGCCGCTGCACCCTGCTTCAGAGTCTGGCAGTCCGAGACTGGTAGAATTGAAAGTGTGACGCCCTCCTGAAATCAATGAATAATAAAATTAATCTTATCTATATTTTATCCTTAAGCAAAGAGTATTATTTAACGAATGGAAAAAATAAGAATAAGCTCTCAGTTATGAAAAACTGAAACAAGATATTTGATTAATTAATACTCAATTTCATAATACAATGAATTATAACGCACCTAAAAAAGAAAAGTCCCTTCCTTCCTTTGAATTCTCTTCGTCCAGCGTTTCCACGATCGACACGCTCTCGCCGGGATGTCTCTCCAAACTTCCACTTTCCGTTGGTGGTTGCAGCGTCAGAGTGTAAATGCCACTTGTCTGCAACTCCGGCGAGTGCTGGTTTTCATCGCCGGACGAGCTAGACCCTGGCTCATTGGAGCTGCTTGACTCTGGGTGGATCTGCACCTTAATCTCTGATGTTTTTGACTGAAAAACACACGATTTGTAAGCAAAGAAAATTGTTTCTTTTAACTTCTTACCAGGACAGGGGACTCAGCGTTATTGTCGTTGCCTCGCTGGCTGCTGTGCTCGGACTTGGGCGAGTTTTGCGATTGATCCTCCTCGGCCGATGACTCTGCTTCGTGCTCCATGGCCACGGGCAAATCCCCTCGAGGCAGCCGGATGCTCCTCGACGCTTTGTGAAACAGGCTTGGCAATTTTGTAAAGTTTTCGCTGCCCGGAGACATGAGCAAAGGATTGTTCTTGATGACGCCTTCGCTCATTAGGTTCATTTCGGTGCGGCGAGAGTAACCACCGTGTCCTCTCTCAGAGTCGCTGCTGCAATGAAGACATTAAATGTTTACCATAGCGCTTCTTCCATGAAGAAAATTAAGAGCTATAATATATTTCAAGCTCCTTAGTTTGTAACGTTTTTAAAGCATTTTTCAGTGCATGTAAAATATTTGCCCACTTTTAGGTAAAATTTTTCTTTTGAAATTCACTTGATTTCCTTTGTTTTTCTTTTCCTTTTTTCTAAGTTGACTTGAAAAGCTGCAATCGAACGGTATAAGTGTGAGCATTGAAAAACAGCAGCAACTGGCAGACTTTATCGCGTGCATTGAAAGCGATAATCGAGCGGAACGGTCAGCGAAAGACGTGCTTTATGCGAACTCACTCATCTCCGGACTCATTCCTTGAGCGTTTCTTCTTTCTACGGATTCTCCTGACGTGAATGTAGACAATGACCGAAGTGGCGTAGACCAAGCACAGCAGCACGATGCACAGGCCGACTGCGAGGTATTCGAGGGTGCCGAGGCCGGTGTTGCTATTCTCGTGGCTCATTAGACCGTGTAGGAGGCCGCCGCCGGTGCCGGCCAGTGAGTAGTCCGACGTGAAGCTCACCTCACGCGCACCTGATGCAAATTTCGGCACGTTAGACTGATCATTGTCAAAGCAGGAGAGGGCCCGCGGGCGCAGTTGGCCGACAGCGCACGGGAATAATTAGCGGACGAGAAAGAATACGCACCTTGGGATCCGGCCACTCGGAAAGCGATGCACGGAGTTGAAAAGGTGTGTGTTATTACTCCCTGGCCGTCGTCGGTCGGTGATGAATGGTGCAATCCGCTTGGGTCCTTGCACATCAACCGCGCCAGGAGGATTCGACCCTCCATCCCGACGCGCAAATCCTGCTCGCCCAACCACTGAAACACAAAAACAACATTTATTGGGGCATCCATTAAAATCATGTGAATTAGGAAGTTTGAATAATCCCGATACTGTGGTATGTATTTTCGGCTCTGTGGTTGACGTTCATTTTCCTAAATATCCACGCATTACAAAATGAACAGTCGTTAATGAATTTATAAAAAGACTAACGCGTGCGTTAACTCGTAAAAGCTTTTGTAGACCGCACAACGTTACTCGCTCGTTTTTCCTTGGGCCAATTCCATATTCTGCAATTTTTCAGCACAATGGATAGATCCAAAGCGCGGCCACGCATATTTCTACTCTTGTTGCCAGCAGGGAAACGGTTTCAGTGGGCTATGATTTGCCCATTACAAGGCTCGTGTTTGCGCCATATTACAGCTCATTATGCACGCGCATAACGCCGCTACACGCGCGAAAAATGATTCTTCTCGGAAGCATCGTCCGTGCGCAATTAGTGCTCGCGCTCAACTGACCGCACCGCAACCAATATGCAACTCTTTTACTGTTAATTCATTTTATGCATGACGCAAGAATTGCCGCTAATTGTGTTGCCGCCAATTTGAATGCCGGCTAACAACCGGTGTTCTTTCGGCAGATGTGAAGTACACATAGAATTCACCGATGGAAACAATTTTGAATTCAGTGATGTGGTTTAATTGAAAAAGCACATCGTTACTGTAAAATTGATTCGCGATTCTCAGAATATGAAAAAACTTTTAATTACATTTTACCAAGGTAAGACTTTACGGATGTTTAGTTTTTTATTTAATTTATTGGATTTTTTATCCGTGCAATATTAGAAGCTAATAAATTAGGGATCCGTTACATTTATATCACCAAAATTTACGACCAGTCAATAACCACTTAATATGCACAGAAAAAAAGTGAGAAGGAAATTTCATATTTGGTAGCATCATTGCCTCACCTGCAGGAATGTGTGCCTCTGGTCACGAAAGAGTCTCAGGGGGGGTTCTGTGTCCGAGGTGTTGCGCAGCTCCAGCCAGCTGCTTCTAGTCAGAAATTGGGCACTGGAGACCACGCAGATTGGATCCTCGCCTACGTCAGCTGGAAATTAATAAAGTCAAATATCAGGGGAGCGCACTTAACTCGAATATCGATCCACTGCGGGGAAATAAAAGGTTTAAACGCGGTAATCGGGAGTCAGTGTGGAATCAGATTAGATTTTCTTAAAGAAAATTATAAACTTTAGGTCCATATCACGCGGAATGGTTTTTTTAACGGAAAGCATTCAAGAATATTATTTAACCTTATACAAATGGCAGAAAACGAGATAAATTCAAAATAATTGCGGGACAAACTTTATTGCAGAAGACAAACTTTACTCGCCCAGGAAAATGGTTATTACTTCTACCGCCAGCATGGTTATATACTCTCAATATTATTAATCTGCGCGTTTAAATTAATATTCCGTTGGAGAGCATATATACTTGCTCTTCTCCACTTCCGCATCACGGCATTACGCAAGCACTGCAGCATGTCACTGCATTTTATCTCGGACGATCTGCCAGTCTGAATTGCCACTTCAAATAAATAAAACTCGAACTCAATGAATAAAAAGAAAACATTTTCTCTGCGCGTTTTGTAACTGTTTCGGCCGCTAGACGCATGCGACTTTCATGATTTTCCCGGCCATCCAGCCATTAGGAAATAATTTTGTGCTCCACTGTACGCTATCGTCGTCACAGCACACACAATCCAGACTAATTTTCATAAAGATCTAGTGGCGTGCTCGTCGCGAGAGTTTTATTGCGGCTGCAACGATGACGCGCGCGTGCCGTCCGCTATTTTGCTCTACGTAATTGGATTTTGCATTTTGCGCGCGCGACATGCATACCCGGTCTGACCACTTACCACTTGCATAATATCAAGTGTACTTCAACTATATATGCTGCCTGGCCATTTGTATTTATTCAGCTCCAAACCACAAACCACAGCGGAAATTTATATGTTGTTAAAACATTCTCGTGGCCTAATTTTTTGCGATTATTTTTATTCTTCTCTTTGAATAACGGATACTCATACAATTTAATTAATTAACCAAGAAGTAACTAGTGATTTGATAGCTTATTGCAAATCAAAATTTTGTAAGGACCTGCAGCAGTAAATGTTTTTGCGGACTTTAGGTAGGATATAAAACTAATGAAATAGACACAGGTTTGGCGCTGTTAAATTTTAATAGAATTCGTATGCTTTCAAATAGACCCAATTAATTAAGCATCACCGATCACATTTAAAAAGTTCCACACGCGCCATATCTTTCTAAATTTTAAAAATACGCAACCTATCGCGAACCCGTTTCCCGAATATTTCGTACTCCGTAATAGCTTGACAGTTTCGTGGGTTTGGTGTGTTCATTTTCTTTATATTAATCTTGTTCTGACATGGATTAGCAAAAGCATTTTAAGTTAAATGTTAGGGCCGATCAAATGTCCACCTAGAAAAGAAGATCAGGGCGTGGCTCTTGATGGAACTACGATAAATTTACACGCTCTAATGACAAGCTTTTCTCACCCATCATTTGGAGCGGAGGTTTCAGATAGTATATTTAAGAAATCGAATATGTTGAATGCTAACTGTTTTCGATTTATCTGTTATTAAATTTTTTTAGTAATGTTTAAACGATGAACGATCAAAAATTATAAAGCAGTATTTAACTGGGAAATTATAGTTGATCATTTGCAGGAACATTTAAATTGATTGGAATTCCCTCTGAAAATCTCAGCAATTTAATATCATTTAAAAAATATATTATTATAAATAATTTTATTTCAATCCATTGTGATAAAATTTAGTTGAACGGCTCAAAATGATTTTTAAGAGGAAACTGCAAGAAGAATCTCTTCAATGTCGGGGAAAATGGCAAACAAATGGAGGTACCGTAAGAGGGAAAGTGTGAATGGCCTTTGCGAGGCATCATCTGGCGTCTGAGAGTCATGCAGACGCTGCCCATTTGTTATTGCGCACACACATTACACTGGCGAGATGGGGTTACGGCACGCGCTGCCTGCAGCCGGTTTCTGAATAATGCATTGCCCGTGAAATACTTCATGAGAGCCAGCGCATCAGGAAACAAGTTTCGTGGTCCATTGCACTTTCCTGACCGGTTGTCTCGAGTTTAATTCTTGGCGGAGGTACGAAATAAGTGCACTTGCAACGCGGCGGCGAGATGAGTGCATTCACTCTCGTCAGGCGACTCTCGCACTTCCGCATTAATTGTGCGTGTTATTTATGTAATCTGCCGACGCGCGGACCGGCTTTTTCAGTCCAAGATAAAAATTTTCAATGCAAGTTTTCTAACTGTATCAGCACAAAAAAGGCGTGTTCCGCGCGCAAGATGGAAATATATGTGTACGCGGCCATGGTTTCCGAGTAAACGTTCGATTCCGCGCACTAATGGACTAGATGGAAGCAATTCGAGTGAAACGGCACAAGTGGAAATTCTTGTTGAATAGAGAAAACCTTTCGGTTGAGATTGTTTATCGTTTGAGGACTGAACTACGGATTTATTGCAAAAGGCAAAAAATATTATTGCTGCTCGATCGTAATAGCTCATTTCAATATCTGCTAAAGTGGATCTATTTCAAACGGTTTTATGCTTAATGGAAAATAGTTATAATGAAAATTCATTAATTTTTTATTGTAACTCACCATTAAAAACGATGTCCGAGCTTGGATGGATGATCTGCCCTTTCATCGGCAGGAACACGAAGGGGATCTTCTGCTTCTTTTGGTTATTTTTGAACGTGGCCAGCGAACACTCTGAAAGAAAAGAAAAAAACATAGCAATTAAAAGAAGAAGTTATAAAACTGCTCGGTCTAATTGGCCAACCGCATTGAAATTGGGGGAAAGGAATACACGGCAATTCTCTCATTAATAAAAATTAATTTCATCACAACCTATTGGACGATCTTTTTCGATATAATGTATATAATTATTTCCGTTTATAAAATTCACACCGAGGCCAAATTAATCCCATTAATCCATTCTGGCGTGCCCTGAAGGGCCTGAGTCTAATTTTGATCTCATTCCGTGCTGCCGAGAAATTATTTGTTCAAGCGGCGAGTCACGCGAAGAAGCCAATCAATCAGCGCAAGTTGCCATAAACACACATAGTACACACACACGTCTGCATGGCCGAAAATCAAATGGTAATCTGCCAACGAAGCAGCTTCTTACTAATTCATGCCGAGTTACGGCCGCACCTGCTCTCTACGCCAGCATGCAGTGTTTGTGTTCCCAACCTCTCAGCTATCAGCTCCCATTAAATAATTAATGCATCAGCCCCGTAAAGCGTTCGTTCGGTCCTCTCTCGTTCCCGTATGCGCACACATAACATATTCGCACACTTGCTCGGAAGCAAGTTAGCCGCGCTCTGAATACATTTACTGCAGCAGGTGATTATAAACTCGAAGATGAGCCGAGCAGCGCTCTGAGAAGGATTGATTGCGTGCTTGGAATGGACCTCCTTCATCAAAATCTTGAAAAGCTTTGCATGCAACCGGCTAACAGCGGTCGAGCCCCAATTTCTGCCAACTATTAAGCTTGCGATTATTCAAAATCATTCATTTAAGATCTTAAGTAAGGAGATAACGACGGCCCCACGCTTTTTTTCCCTTAATCATTTCAACTTCTGCTCAGCACATCCCGTGGGCGAGGAGCTCACGGGGTCCCAGCAATAACACCATCACCACGAGGATAACATAAGGGCCCGAGTGGCCGCAGAGGAGCTTGGGCCAAATGTGGCCATCTTTTCGCCTCCCCACACCGAGGTCTTTTGTTGGAACGCCGCTGGAAAGGTGCGAAAACCAGCAAGTTTGCATTGAGCTATTTGAGCATTTCGATTCGTTAATTTAACCTCCTTTTGCCATCTCAGACATTCGTCAGCTAGTATTAGATCCCTGAAATAATACTCATTATCTCCCATTATTGCGCCTTGACTGCAATACCTTAACAATGCGAGCCAATGGGCTGGTTTTTATCCATATTTTATTAGTTTATTATTCTAAAGAAGCATTCCAGCTTTTTTAAATTGATTTTTATTAATAACAGACGGTTCTCTTTGTAAGGACGCTTGCCAAGTCTTCACTTCTGCCTCTAATCCTTTTGAATGTCAAACCAAAAGCTGCTGATGAGCAATCCGGGTGTGCAAAAAGTTTGCTAATTCGCCCCCAAAATGGGTACACGCGCGAATCGTACCCTCATTTAATTAAAACTCGCTCAAGTCAACACGCGAGTCGCCGAGCACGAAATTCCCTTCCTCAGCTGTGCGCTGAACGTCGAAGTCGCATCGCAGCAAAAACGGGCGAAAAGCAAACAAGACTTGTTCGCAGTTTGCCTCACTGAATTCGGCTGCTGAACAATCAGAAGAGCAAATCACGCCGGCCGTGCATAATTAGTGCCAAGAAAGGTCTATCGCGCACGCTGTATTATTCAAATACACATCCATCACACAGCAGCGCACGAAAGGCTGGCTCCGGCTGACGCGGCGAAAATCACTTTGTCTTAATTCACAGGCGTGTTATACTCGCTGCTGGAAAGCTCCAAGACCGCCGCTGTCGAGGCACAAAGATCGGCGAGATTTTATCTCAGCAGTTCTGAACAGACGATGATGCCGGCCGGCCGAAATTAATTAATCTGTCTCTACTGCTCGCTGCACTAATGTGACATATTTCAAATAATTTAGTATCGCAATGGAAAACGGACAAGAGATGAGTGTCAATTTACTATTCGAGCTAGAGTCAAAATTAAATATAATTTATTAATTTTATAATTTTTCATGAAATATAGGGCTTCAGTTTTTAAGTCGAAACTAGTTGGAGAAATAAATCAGCGCTCTTCGCAACGAGCAAATACATTGTCCGTTTTTCATTGCTACAATGGTACATTCCTCAAGTGTCTTGTTCGATATAATTTAGAACATAATATTTGCCCTAGCAACATTTCACGGTTAAATAAAATAAAAAAAACCAACGAACTGATTTTAAATCTAAAACTAAAAAACTATTGGTTTTAGATTGATGGATTTCCTACATTTAATAGAAAATAAAAATGATCAGAGAAAGAACAGTTGTCCCTTTCTTGACTAAAAATGGAAAACAACGACAACAGTAGCTAATTATACGACGTAATTTTGACTTCTTTTAGGAATTTGTTTCAGAAGTGACGAGAAACTCTGTTTTGACCTTATAATTATAGGTTTATTCCTGCTGACTTGATAAGTGGCCGCTTTCTAGAAAGTTGGCAACGCAAGAGACTGATTTTGTCGGGTGTTCGCGAAGGTCCATTAATTTTGGGGCATCTCTCTATATTTTGCTCAGAATCAGATGTCATCAGTAGCCGAATTCCTCGGCGGTAGGTGTGAGTCTTCGAGATAAAACCTGGTAATTTGTTTAGTCCTGACAGTATTTCGTACTGAAAACCGGACCTGGCTTATAAAACGCATCTTTTAAAGAGTTAATTTAGAGCAGAGGTAAAAGTTGTTTCGAAGCATTTCATTTATGGCCGTCTTATTTCATTTTTGCCTTTCAAATTTTCAGCACTATCTCCTATCTCTGTTGCTTAATTTGGTGAGATTTTTAAAGAAGCTTGATGGTTGATTTATTTATTTCTTGAGAGAGTGGAATATTGAACTGTTTTAGGTAAAATTAAGTTTACTTTTTCAATTTTTATTTCACATAATTTCATATTTCCAAGAATAAAATTGTGCTGGGAAAGCACAAAACGTAAAATTTTTTCTTAACTTCCGACTGTCAATTCCAATGCTCATTTTATGCGTGTAATACGTCAGCGCTTGGTAAAGAGAGCGCAGGAATCAATTTGATTCCCATCTATTGCGTATAAAAGAGATGGAGCTAAAAGGACGCCACCTGTGCATTTTCACAGTACAGTCAAATTGTGAAGAAGAGCTCTTTGCCTTCTATTCCCTCTGCTTAGGTAGAGTTACTCATAATGGCAATATTCTACGCAAGCACGGTTTCAACTATGGCAAACGCGTATTACGAGGCATCGATTTTGCATGTAACTCCTGGAGCGCGCCTATGGCAGCACCGTACCACCGCGCACTCCCGGCAACATTGGCTCATTTCCATATCTGCATCAAAGCAAGGCCGAAATTTATATTACAATTAATTCAAGCAAATTAACATGTGCCCGACAGTGACGAGAACCGTTACGAATCCAGCAGCAGGTTTCCCTCCATCGCGGGCACGATAGACACTCGAAACTAGTTTGAGCAATGCTGAAGGTGTCCATTGCAAAAAAAGGCTATTTGGTCCCTCGTGTCTCACCGCTGGAAAAGGAGTCGAATACGCTTGGGAATAATTATTTTTTGAACATGCTGTACTTTGTAAATAGAGTCGGAACTTCATTTCTGCTGCGGAAAACCAGCGGACGTTTACTTTGATAAAAATATGCCAATTCCAGTGGTGTCCCCGGGGCTAAAATTGTGTTGCAAGGCGGCTGTTGGAAAGAGTTTCGCATGTTTGCTTTCGCTCAAAAGAGATGAGATTGGCATTCCCCCCGTCAGTGAGCAGAGTATGTGTTCCTCCCATACGGTTGGCAGAAATGGGTCGTAAAAATTGCGCCTAGGAAATTGCTACCTCGTAAAAATGAACTCAATATCACGGTGACCACATCCTCATACTAATCAGTTCGGAATATTTAATTAACGGTGAAGGAATTCTCGATAACCTCTTTGATTTATAATTTTATTTACTCACCGTGAAAGTCGTCGACGCATACGTGTAAATCCTCCCTGAAAGTGGGGCTGTGATCCGGACACTTGCATACACATGGAGGATCATCCTTCCTCCGAGCCCCAAGAGTTAACGCTGGCGATGGCACAGCCCTGCTGTCTGCGCAAAGAGTGTTTGTGCATGCCACTGCTACACCTAAAACACGATACATGATGTGGGTTTAATGAATTCTTAATTTTTTTCGTAGGTTCATAAATTAAAAATATATCAAAGCATGCGTGCCGCTAATTTCCCATCTCAAATTTTTTTTGCACTCCATAGCATTTAGTCTGTAATATATAGTTTTAATGAGAAATTTATTCAAAATGAAACAAAGGTGTACTTAACTTCTAAATTAAATTATCAAGGTAGTCATATCGTAGAATTAAATTAATTAAATATGCATTAAAATAGACTGGTTAGTCAAACTCATAAATCATTTGGACTGTCATCGTGCGGGAGACAATTAAGCCGATCGTTGAACCTCCGTCTCCAATATTGGTGATTAAGCAAATTATGGAAACATGGCTGCATTCCTTTGAATCGCCGCCTCTGCATTTCGCAACCCATAAATCCACATTCTCGGCTGCTGGTCGGCCAGTAATAGAGCAATTTCGCGGCCTCGTAATATGCAAATTGCACACAGGTAAAATAATAAACGTGCACACTGAGCTTTCGCGGTTAGATATAGCTTCAGCATTCACGTGTGTGTATGAAAATGAATTGGCCACAATGTTTCGAAAACGGATATTACACAGCGGCGTGTGATTTTTCTCCAGAATGATAATAATGCATCATTAGGCGCCGTCAAAATAATGTATGCCGCGCCAAGCCACGTGCTATGATGTGTGTTTGTTCCTTTTGTCTGTGGCGAAAGGCATTGAGGGAAAATTAGGTATCTATATAATTGCTGTTTCGCACAGGTGATTGTTTCTTATGAAATTTTTGCCGATTGATTGAAACAATGGTAGTTGCACATCACCCTTTCACGATTGAAAGTGCAGTTTCATCAAAGTCACTAACAATATTTTTCTGCAAAACTTAGAAATTTGAAGTATCACTGGCACTGTTCACAAAGAAAGATTTTTGCCACTTTTTGGCGGACAAAGTTAATATATGACCGCATTGAAAAATTGGCACATATATAAGTCCAGTATAATTTTCTAAGAACACGCGTTGTTTGTCCCTGAGCTCTCAACATAGCCATAAAAAGGGGGCAATAAAGAAGATGGACTAGTTAAAGCAAATTGCTAATTGTGATAATTATGCCCGTCGGGATGAGGTGCAGCTCGTATTTATCCACAATGTTGCAAACAAATTAAAAGTTCAAGTTGCTTCACACTGAACTATTTAATATCGCGGTACCGTGCAAAATATTTGTCATTCTAGGAAAGGTTTTGTATCATATTCATTTTCTTCCGATTCTAAATTAAATTTCAAATTGACATGCAATATTATTTCAGAAATTATTAACAGTTAAATAAGCACTCGATCCTAATTACTTGAAATTTTAAAGGCTAAAACCCGCTACAAGATTGCCAAAGAGGATATAGCAAAAAAAGGAGAGATTCTGTGCCTCTTCCGCTCAACTGATTAATTAGTCCTCCACTCACCATCCTTTTTGAGGTAAAAAGTGTCGCCGTCCGAGTGCCGGGTCACACCTGCCGCCCGATACACCGTAGAGCTGGCCACTGGGTCACCTCCGACGAGAATAAGCAACGCCGCAATCAGTTTCAGCGACGAAAGCATCGTCGGGACCTTTTATCGCAGCATCACCTGAAATCAGAATTAAAAGGTCGTGTCTTAAAATTACTGCGAATATTTTCAACAGACACCAAACATTCATTTTAATAAGTCCCGCAATTTGTTTTTCTTGTCACCAAAGAGACAACCAACTAAAAGTTGCATTTATTCAAGTTGTCGCATTGAAAATTCGTGCTTTCATTAGTTGTCTAGTAAAAATGCTATTTTTTTCGAACCAAAATTTTATGCCTTTTAAAAAGAGAACGAAGAAAAATAAAAACATGGTTCAAACCTTAACAAGAAAGCAGCTGTCAAGAACAAGGCAATTGCCTAGTGCATATTTACATACAATTTGTCCAAATTAGCCTCACATCTCAAAACGCTGCGAAATCACGACTGGCAACATCCGAGCCGAGGTGCCATATCGTTGGAACCCCCTCCCAAAGTTCCGCAACTGCAGTCATTCAAATCTCTAACTTTTGCCTCTGCCAGAGGATGTACAAATGCGTCACTCATCAAAATAAAATCGGAGAGGAAGGAGCCGTTTCAATTACGATCGACGCTGGGAGAGGATGCTGCTGATTAAGCCGGCGTGAAAGTGCACGTCTGATAGAAAGTTAAAACCCTCATTAGCTTAGGCAAATAGTAGAGACCTTTACGAGATGAGTAGAATGCATATTAAATTCGGTAACTTGACGCACTTGCTCTTTTCAATAAATATACTCTAGATTTAAGAATATTTTAAAAGCCATATTGTGTCTGGAGCACGTTTTATAGATGAGTTTTCATTCATCTACTTCAGTTGTGCGGCTCGGGTCTCAACATAGCAGCGATGGCGTGCGAAAGCACGACGGCTCACAATACTGATCGGCACACATTATAAATAAAGTGTTATCTCACGAGAAGGAAATCGAAAACTTGGTCGTGCACTCTCAGCTTTATTGTTAGGTCGTTTTTCGCCTCTGAGAGAGTAAGAGTGATCGAGGAGCCAACATGAAGCGTTTGAAGTTTATTGCGCCTTCATTTTACTGCCACCCAGAAGAATGCAAACCATACGTAAGGCACAAAGGCCCGCGGGGTAATTACGCATTTAAAAGTGTTGGCACCGTGTTGTTTTTTAATTACCGAGCGCTGTTAGCGAAAGCGTCAAAAATGTAATTTCAGGAGTTTAAAGCTTTAACAGCAATTCACACTGCTTTCCTGTGATTGTAATTTATTTTGTAAGCATTACATTTTTCCACATGCAATTATTAATATTTTCTATAAGCTATTAGGCCACGAAAAATTAAATAAATAATCATACTACGAGATTAAAAAATCGGATCTCAGCTGAGACTGAAAAAATTCGTCTCACCATGATATTGAAGACCAGATCCAATATCAGGGTGAGAAAAGGGCGGAATTTTTTGGTGATGAGCAAAATTAAATTTATTTTCTGAGCCAATAATATTTACAAATTGACTTACAGTATTTGATATTCAATAATTATCAAAATCCATTTTTATAATTATTTCCAATTTAGTTATTTATTTGATTTGGTAGATTAAAGTAAAGTTACAATTATTTGATGATCATATTCAAATTCTAACAGTAGTCGGCGGTTCTGTTCAGTTGAAAATTATTATCAGTTTAATTGTTGCTGCACGATGAAAACTCTCATTGAATCTTTTGCAAGTGATGAAAAAACGTGTGTTGACGACACATTAAGCTCCGTTCCATTCACCTTCAATTGGCTACACTTGTGTCAAAATCGATAATTACGATCTTATTGTTGCACATCACGCGTGTGTGTCTGAATTTCCAGAAAGCAAACAGCCAGCGGCGCACCAATTCATTGTCCCTGGACCAAATTGCCGCTCAGTCGAGATGCGACTACGCGTAATTACACAGAGGCGTCGGCATCGCGTGTAATTTGGTAACAATAGGCTTTATTTGTCATCTTGATAAATCGAAAAAATGGGTTGTCCGCGTGTCCTCGATTCTCGGTCCATTTTTTCACCTTGCCCGGAGATGAACATCTCAATTATCACCCGAAACACCTCCGAGTGTGCATCATGTAGAGATATAAAAAGGGAGGACAGGTTTTCATTTTTTCTGTGTATGAGCGTCGCAATTACCTGGATCGTTCACCCAAACAAGCGCTCGGCGGATATAAAATAAATGCAAATTGCCGTTTCAAAACGTCAATTATGCAGTGAATTCCAGCAGTGTGGCAAAAACCCGCGCTGCAAAGATAGAGTAAAAGCAATAAAAGCGCACGCGCGGTGCAATAAAAATGCTTTAACGTGCGTTTCGCGTCGTTTCATTTACCCCTTAATTAATAAATCCGTGTTTCGCAGGAAAAAAGCAAAGCGTCTAGAAAATTGACGTTTAAGCTCGCATCTCGACTAATTGCTCCTGACTCGAGAGAGGATTTTATGTGCACAGGCGGCGCAATTGCAAAGATGATTGATACAGATCATGTTGGTGTGTTGCTGTCACTCCGCGATAACGACGCCGAGGCACGTGTTAATCATTTGCCTTGACTGTTTACCCATACACATATCATGCGTCGCATCTGTGATGAAAAGAGGCGTCTTGGTGCAAAAACACCATAATCTATATCACCGTCAAACTGACACAACGCATAAACAGAGCAAACGTGAAATTTGCCCTCAATAAGGATTATAACTGTTTCAAGCACGAGATGAGCAATTAAGAAAGATCATCAACAAAAGACTAAAAAAGTTTTAAATAAAAATCGATTCAGATTAATAAAATCAATCAGATGTGCACGCAGAGGTTGCGGAGTGTGAAGTAAATTAGTCAGTCTTTTGCCTAGAAACAGCGAGAGGTTTCATTCTTTTCCTCCCAGAGGGGCCACCCCGCAACGCGTATACTTTAAATATTTATTGTAAAAGGATACAAATTGGGGTCAAATGGTCAGCGCTAAAAATAAACGTGTAGTCTTTAGGCTAAAAATAGACACCAAAGAAGTTGAACAAGCATACCAAAATGCCCTTCCCCAACCCACGTGCGCAAAAAGCTGTCAAACAAGAATTACTTATAACTGTAAGCATGAAAAACCGCCATTTTTTAATCTCCCAGATAATGAACTCAATTAAAAAAAGAACAAACAAATCATTTATTTGCTTTCTTTTATTTTTCTTTTAAGTCAAATTATCAGAAGCGTATGACTTACTTTAAGTTTTAACACATTTTTATTTCATTGCTTCTGATTAGTTTCATGCAAATATAGCTTAAAAAGCATAGAAAATGAAAAACTGCGTATAAGTTGCGCGCACATATGTGTACGGAATATATCGTAAATTAAATTCAAGCCGTTCTCGTTAATTAAACGTTGTTGAAATATTTTGATCTCAACATTTTCCGGATCTTTTCGTGATATAGTTTTCGCGCTCTTTTAATATGTTTTCAAAAAATTGATGATTCATTTTAAATTTCTCTCATTATTAAACTGACAATTATTAGAATATCGACAAAGTGTGAATGGATATAAACTAAAAAGGTTTGAAGAATATTTTTCGCCTTGCCGTAACTTTTTTGAAAATTAAGAAAAAATCTTAAATTTTTCCTTGGCTGCCATTAAAATTTCTGTGAGTATCGGTTAAAAAGTTTGCATGCTAATCACGTGACGAGCATATACTGTCTTGAAAATCAAGATTTATTTTGCCAGGAGGGAAATTTATCCCATAATTCGCACAGCGTTGGATTAATCACATCACTATGAAGCGAATTAAAACCAAGCGCAAAATTGCTGATAAACCGTTTCATGTTTTGAAAATTTTAATCCACCTAATAAAATCATTCGACTCTTTTTGAGGCATTAAAACATGAAAATATTTTAACAGGATCGTTAGCAGCTCCAATTTGGGTCAACTGAACTGAACCGTAAAACCGTTTGGCTAAAAATAAAAACCACAGAAGCTGGACAAGTATATGAAAATATCAACATTCAACCTACATTCAAAATCTATAAATAACAAACAAGTACTTAGCCGCACTAGCATGCAAATCTGCCATTCACTCTGCTAGATATAATGACCCACAATGGGCACAAGCCAAATATAAAATGAGAAATATTCAGTTAATTTATCTATCAGACCACAGTCCTTTTGTACTGTGCTATCAAACTATTTTATCTGAATTTAGCATTTGAGTTTTATTGATTTTTTTTAATTGAATCCTCTTGCTTTGTCAACTTGTCCAGTTCATCCATTTACAAGTCCAACAGAGGATGTCTTATTTCAAAATATAAAGGAACTTAACATGTTTAATAATATTGCATCTTTTAAGTTTTAAACTAAACTTTGTTTTCCATGAGGTAATTTGAAGTAAATAAGCACATGCAAAAATATCAAAGTCATAGTAATTTAACGCATGAAAATATTGATTAATTTCGCGGAATTGAACTTCAATAATAAATAAGTCGATCGATGCTCTCAATTGGAGTTCAAACACCCTTTCCTCGGAGATTACTTCATGTGCCAACGCTGAAATTACCCCCAGAAGTATATAGATAGAATTGAATGTGCCGGCGGATGATAAGAGTGCTATTATGTGCAGTTTGCGAAGGCGCCGCCTCTGTCACGACGCTTTGCGGCAAATATGCACTTCTCGCGCGCGTATAATGTTTGATATCCGCTCATTATTTAATTACGCTCATGCGGTGGTAATTTGCGACACGCCGCGCGCCAGACTCCGAGTGTGCGGCCCTCAGAGGCATGTTATTTATTCGAAAACAACATATATGCTATAGTGTATAATTGCATTCGCACTCTGGCATTAGAAATGTAAATGCAGTTATGTGCGTGCAATTATATGCACCGCTCGTGCACGCGGGATTACGTTGGCGAGTATTAGACTAAATACAAAGTGTATCAAGAGCGGAGAGGATTGATTTTTGCAACCTGCGACAGCAAAATTGGCCAATTTAATGTGATTACTCGCAATCTTGCTGTTACACTTCTGCTCACTCAGCAGTTTTTACATTCCGGCTCGGGGGTATCGGCAAATTTAATGACCTTTTCAAGGTTGCAATCCTGTGGTCCAGTTTTAACGATTATTTTGAGGGAAAATGGCTCATTGTCAGATTTATTGCTGAGAAGACTAGTTTTATTGCCACGGGCTTCCTCACAGCTGATTCTGGTCCTGCCGCAGGTGTCTCGATTTGACGAGAAAGCAAATTGCTTCTCGCAATCATTCCACATCATGCAAACGTTGATAAAATGTGTAACACGCGCAGTGAATTTTAGAACAACAACTTTTGCCTCAAGTAGCCATTTGAATGCAAAAGAGCAACGTTTATTGCCTTCATGTACTACATCCTTTTTTATTGCGCTTTTCACATGTCAAATGGAGTTGTATGGATATCTCCACATAGCACTTACAGAGCCAGCATTTTTCCTGTTTAGGCTCACGATGTCTAAGGTTTGCAATGATGTAAATTTCTAAGTCTGTAAAAAGCCTCTTCTGCAAAATCTACTTGAGTTACATTAATTTTTTAAATTTCGCAGGAACACATTTTTCTTAATTGCATCATTCCAAAACGGGATACAACTCAGCTTTCATTTCTCAGTGAGTGCTGCGTAAAAGCAAGTTCATTTATTTATTCATCTTAAATTAAAACTCGACATCGGTAACTTGCACGTGTCAATAAATTATAAATTCTGCTGGCACCATTGCCTAAATCAAGCCAATTTATTTTTAAAAAGTCGATCGTTGAGGTCTCCAATGTGCGTGTCTTCCTCCTTCTTTTGCGTAGGCGCAGAAGAATTATTCACCCGTAAAACCAGTATACAGGTCGCTGAGAAATGGAACAGGTTCTACTGATTTTAGTTAATAAACCCGCCGGCCATCAACCTGGAAATGAACTGTGGTGCGCAAAGTTGAGATTATTAATCCACCAGTTATTTCAGAGTGTGTAAGCAAAGGAAAATACTTGCCGTCATAACTCATGAATATTGTAAAAAAGTGAATTTTAATTGAAAATCATGAATGTTGCTTCAAGAAGAAATTTAAGCGATCCGCAATTTCATGAAATTCCAATCCGCGGGTTAGTGCTCTTAGTTAGCAAAGTGCTCATTTTTGCGATTCCTCTGGTAAATTACGAAGAGAGCCGCGGATCATTGCATGCAAGCGAAAAAAGCGGCGGCGGGGCGGTGCTGAATCAATATTTGCGAAGTGCAAATGAGGTGCTGATGTATTGGAGCACCTGCTCGCACGCAGCCGACTTGGTAAATATATACACATACGTATCTGTCAATGCAGCATCAGCACCTATGTATGGTACTTACAAGACCTACTTACTCGTTTGCATCTGCCCGATGGATCGATTATCCGCCGCGCCGGTCGAACCTTCTTAAGGCGGGCCTGAGCGGATGCAATTAATATTTTAACCGCCATAAAATGAATGATACTGTTTAGTTCTTTGATTAAAGTTTAAAAAATAACTAATGCTTAAGAACATGAAATAGATTTTCAGTCATTGAATTTTGAAAGGCCATTTCAAGAGTTTTTTTTTAAATATCAACATGAAGGTTGCAAATTTGTCACTTGAAAAATTTAAACTTAATCACTCATTTAAATAAAAAAATTTTAACCAGGTTTCAACGTGAATTAAGCTGAATAAAAATTACTACTTGTTGACGCTCAAAGTAGAGAATTTAACATAAAAATCCCGGAGAAATCTAATTTAAAAACCAAACATATATCCATGAATTTTGTGGCGGACAAACCAATTAATTTGTTAAGCTTCAAGCGTGCCGATTATAAATTTCATGGCTCCTAAAATTGCATTAGCGAGCAATGGTCTGGGAGTAATTGTACCAACAGGGCCATTCAGCAAGGATGGTCAAAATGCAAATGATCTTGGTGTGTATGTAAATGATTAATACTCGTATGATATGAAGTAATAAATCTTCATTACAGAAAGAGCATCACGAAATGAGAGGCTTCGGCTGCGGAATAATGTACTCCGGCGGCATTTTGCACTAATTGCTCTGCTGCTGTTACACGCTACAAATTGCTTTTCACGCTGCACAAGGCCTGAATTATGCACCTGTTCGTTCAGCCTAGAACAGGTGCATCACCAGCATTTTTGACCGTTTCATCGGCCTAATTGAGGATCCACGATGCATGTTTTACTAATTATTAAGTGCAGCGTGGGCGATGAAAAGCGTCCAGTCACCGTGTTGATGACGATAAGTCTGCGTCCAGGGTCAAGCATCTTTAATGAATTGGAAAGCTAATTAACGAATTACAAATTGGATGCGCGTGTCGGCTCGCACAAAAAGATCGTGACCTCTCAGGAGTGTGTTATTTTTCGCGCAAGACAGTTGGGAACTATACTCCCATAAATCAAAATGGTGAAAAGCAGGTGTTAATTAAATGTGGCCAGATTTATGTGCTTGCGAACGTCTGTTTGCTCGGATTACACGAGCATATTTCAAACGGAGAAGCCATAAATCAACTCTCTCTGTTTGCGACCATCCTTCTTGAATTAACTAATTTTCAATTTATCCAGGCTAAGGTTCTCGAGGCAAGTGTTTTTTTTCTATTTAAGCAGTCATATTAGCTTTTTTGGTATGCGTTTTTACTACAAATTACTTCAGGCACTACGTAGGTTAAGAAATTCAAAATAAATCGAATGTTAAACATTAGTTTGAACCCTTTTGTAATTATTTTCTAAATATCTGATTGAAAATGGTAAAAATTGATAACTATTAAATAAATAAATATTTAGCAAACATACACGCAATTCATATCCTTCATCGATCGTACGAATTGGAAATTATTTTCAGCCAGGTGATCATGCGCAGCACTTAACATACATTCGAACGAGAAAGTGAAGATGTCCGAAGCAAATGCAAATAAAAAGTGTGAAAAGCCTGCAACGAGAAAGTTCATGATCACAATTAGAAGCGTACACAGACACGTCATTCCTTATTAGGTCCCGCTTAATGCTGCGGTCATTACTTTGACGTTTTTGTAAGTGATATAGACATAGATCCGCAGCAGATTAATTTATGTCTATTGTATCCCGTGCTCAATGATAATAAAAACGTGCGCATCACATCATCAATGCACATTACTGTGTGTAAAAATACACTCCATGAAGCTCATGCATATATTTATTTTAGCCCATACAATGTCGGTTTGCCGCATTGAATAGCCGCGACGGGACGGTCATTTGGTCCGGCTGCTGATGCTAATTATCAAGAAGGATGACCAAGCGCTTTCGCATGCCGATTATTCCGGCTGGAATGCGTGTCTTTTTTGTTTGAGCTATTCTAGATTCGGACGCAGCTGAAAAAAAATCGGGCTGCACGCAAAGTTTGTTTACCGCAGCCGAGAAAATCCCTGTTTATCTACTTAAGGAGAAAACATTATTCCTATAGTCACACCGTGCATTATGAAGAGTCTTATGATAATGCAAATTTAATTCTTCATTGCGTCATTCATAGTAAAGATTTTCATAAGCATAGACGAATTTATCCTTCAAAAGTTTTTAATTGTAATAGCTTTCACTCGTTCGGAAATTTTTATTTAGTGCGGGGGAAATCTTTTGCGTCACAATGAGACCAGATTTTAGTCTTCTGTTGGTAGATTCCCTTGAAGGTAGAAGCAAACATGGATCTCACAGAAATTAAATGAAGCATTTTCAGTGTATAGCAAAAACTTTTTATTTTCCTAGATTTTTCTGCAGAACATTTCCTGCTCAACTAGTTTTGGCTGCTGCTGGTTGAAGCCCTAACTCATGCGCTTCCTATTCATTCCGAGGGCTGAAGGCTTAGGAAAAGTTGAAACTAGTTGAGTAGGAAATTTGTGTAGAAATAAGGAAAGTACACACCGAAGATACTGCATTTAATTTCAACTGTAAGATTTATTTCATCTTGGTTTTGAAATTACTGCCAATTAAACATTTAACAAAAAAAAAATACTTGCTGTGAGTAACAACACATAAATACGGATTGTGTTATAGTGCCTTCTAAGTCTCTAATTAAAAAATGAAGCCTTGCCCAAGACGCCTGCTCTCTAAAAGTCCGCCTTAGTTAATAAAAAGTACCGCAAACTTTTATCATTGCGACCAAGGTCGTTTTAGGAAAAAAAGCTCTGCATCATATTCTATTAAAGCAAGTTTCGCAAACGAGTTTGGCCATGTCGAAAAATTGCCCATCCAGACACAAATTCTTCTCTATTTCGTCTCTTGTGTTGTAAAGCATGTTGCTTGGGATGGATGGGGACGTTGATCTCTTTACCAGCTCTACAAGTCAGCTGTGGTTGCGAGTTTCACTGGAAATTTATCGCATAGACCAACGCGTAGCACGCTAGAGACTTATTTGCATGCCCAAGCTACTATTTAATGGATCCACTCGAACGTGATTCGCCCGTTAGAGTAGCTGAAATTTGGTGGCACCTCGCCCTTTTTAAAGCAAAATGTCTTTTTATTTATAGTTTATCATCACGCAATCGTTAGCGGTCTATTTGCTTTTATCCATTTTTTTCATACAACATAAGGTTTATCGGGGTCATTTATGAAAGTGCAAAACTATTAGCATGAATTATAAAACAGCAGAGACAAAAAATCGAGAGAGCAATAAATTCTCATTCTTTTTAACGCCAGCCTAACCAAGACTTTTTGTTCCAATTAAATAAAATTAGTTAGCCAAGGAAGGAGACCATTATTTTGAAACAATTTCTCGACGTCAAAATAGCGTCCAGAATCAAGTTACAAAACACGTTCGAATTTTCATTCGAATGTCTCATTTTCCGCTGCTGCCTGCATCAAATAAATACGCCTCTTTAATAGTTTTTTACGCAGAACCAGAAATAATAAACCATAAATTAAAAGAGAAAGAAAAGACAGCCTCCGCTCGCCTAATTTGCCTCGCTGCCGAAGAAGCCGCGCATCCATTAAATTAATTAGGCGCCGCTCCAATCAAACAGGGCCTCAAGAGTAGAATATTTTTTTTCATAAACACACGGCTGGATGGTGATTTACATTTTGAGCAGACATGGGACACGAAACCGCCGCCGGCCCTCGGTGCGGATAGTAATTCAGTGCGGTCCATAAAAAAGGGCAGATATGTGATTAACCTGCGCGCCGAATCAAACGAAATTCCGATTTGCGCGCACCTCGGCCGACCTGCCGCACGTGTGGAGGAAAATAAGTTCGTCGAAACAAACAACGCGTTCGTTTTACTCTCAGGCGTGCTCACGCGCTTTCATTTGTTGTCTCATGCTCAGTCTCTCATCACGATGAAAAAGACAAATGATCATGACACGCATTAAATTGCTTTTCGTGTAAATCGCTTTTTAACTAGGTTCAAATTTTCGGCGTTTAATCATGCTCGCGCCTTTTAACCGCTTCATTTTGTTTCTGACGTAAAAAATTTCTCTGAATTGGAATAACTATGTAGTGCCTGCCTATAGGTGGCACTCTCCTCCACCTTTTACAACCTATGCACCTTTTTTACTTAGTAGCAGTGTCAATTCTAATCTTCCCCTCTGCGTGAAACGTCACACTGTCACGCCGCAGACGATCGAGATTAATTGTGCTCAATAACCTTCACTGTAAGAATTTAGTGACATGAGATTTATAATTATTTCTTGTAAGTGCTCTGATGTTAGTGTTATTTACTTGTGAACCAATATTTGTGAGATTCTGTTGTTTGTATAATTGACTGACCCGGTTAAACAGGGTAAGAAAAGTTTGTTTTAATTTAATGCTAATGACTTGTGATATTTATTCTGACTATTTGGATTGTAAATAATTTAAATACACAAAATTCCATATTACTTATTGAATTCTTGCTTTTTACAGTTCAAATTACCGAGGCTTTATAATAAAGGCATTCTACAAATTTGAGGGATTTATTTAAGAAATTCCCCTCATCTAGCTAAAGGAATGTTTTTGACTGTCATTCCTTGGATTATACGAAATTTTTATTGCGAAAATTTATTTTAATATTATTTATTTTTGCCTTCTTTTATGTCGTGCTCCAGAATCCAGTAATTTCACTAAATAATATTTTTATTAAATTACTGGATTCTGGAGCACGATATAAAAGAAGGCAAAAATTTGGAAACCGTTTTAGCTATTTTCCCTGAAGCATTTTTTTATTTTACATTAGAAAAGTAAACGGAAGCGGCTGTTGTTGCTAGGCAAGCAATTCAAAATGCAAATGTTTGTGCACAAATAGTTATGTTCTAGATGTGTCTAATTAGACTAATTCCGGAATTACTTAAAGAAACATTTTGGTGCGGCTGCACCAGTAAAACATGTCATTAGAAAGTTCCCAAAGGCAGAACCTGATTAACATCGGCATTTCATCCTCATTTTCATCCAATTCATTTGCATACAGAGGGGAAACAAAGGTGTCAATTACGCTAATTACTTCCTCCTCGTTGCGGGTAATTTTCACAAAAATGCACCGCGCACTGCTGACTTACAATTGCGCGCGTGTAATCGGTACGAATTATTTCACTCGGGAATTATTATGATGTGACGGACGCGGCCGTTACTCTAAACGCAACACCTAAGTGGCATATAATGCACAACAACAATATCTCCCGCGTCTTTATGGTGCATCAAGGCCGCGACCGCGCCAGAGCAACTGGTTTCTAATGGGTGTTGAATGGAAATGTGGCACACGTCTGGCCTCTGCTCCTCACCCGAGATGCACACCACGAAATGCATAAATCCGGTATGCCGGGCTGCGTGATCGAACTAGTTTAAAATAATAAAGCAATTTGCCATTTGCGGCTTCCGAGTTATTTATTGCACCGCTTTTCTAATGGCGTGTGCGACAGGTATTCTTTCTGCGAGCACTGTCAGCGTGTCAGACGAGCTTATGATTGATGTCAGAGCGTGCGGCTGGAGAATTGCACTTTTATATTTTGACGTGAGTGCATATTACTCTGCATGAATAATTCTCCTCTTGTGAAAAATGGTTATTGCATTCGCATTCGCGAGTCTGACACAGCAAGCGGAAGAAATATATTTTTACAAGACATTTAACTGGCACAGAAATATATTTAGACCATTAGAGCACAATTTATTCGACAAATATTCAAGGGAGATAAATACGTATGTTCACCATATCCAGGTTACCCTGACATTAATAATTGACCACACACTTTTGGTAACATAAATAAGTGTTTACATAAGTAATATGTTTACAAAAATATATTAAAAAATAAATAAAACTCTAACTTAAAAATTTATAACTCACTCATGCTAGGGAAGGCATTCTTATACAACCAAAATCAATGTGTTTGAGAAATATTAAGAATCAAATGCCAGGTGTTTTCATCCGATCCAAGCTGCCGGCTAAAAAATCCGGATATCTCGAAGATTGAAGCATCATGCAGAGATGCATGCTCCCGGTATCATCTACCAGCGTCTAGCTAATGTTGGTTCAATACCACAGAAACAGTCATTGTAAGGAGATCTATAAAAAATCTTAATCTAAAATTAACGAATGGCTAAACAGCGTGGAAACTAATTTAAGATGGTTAGCTATTAGTGAAATTTTGAAAAGAATAAATAATTAACGCACGCTCTTAATTACCTATGTGTTGTATTTCTTTATTTTTATGTTTTAGATTAACTTTAGGGAGACATCTCAGGCACATTGTTTGAAATCCTCTTTGAATAAAGCAGCAGTTGCTTCCATCAGAAACATACAATGGAACTTTTCCTTCATTAATTATCGTGTTAGAAAAAGCATTCATTGAAATTTGCTCTTTATTGTATAGGATGGCATGTTGACCTTGTAAATTATTGTGAGATAAGGTTAAATCACAGGAGGGTGAGTGACGGGGTTTTATATTTTTTTTCTACTAGATATTTTTAATTTCTCATTGAAAATGCCCTCTCTAAAAAGTGCGTGCAAATTCAAATTTATGTTGATAGGTTTTCAGAGTTAATGTATTTAGAAGAAGAAAAAATTTCCCATTTTTCCCATTGCATTAAATTTTCATTTCCAAATATAATTACATAATTACAGCAAAAAGGTCACAATGCTGATTAAATTTCATCATCACATCTCGGAACTGTTAGTCTTTTATTTACTCTAAGAGCTTACAAATTACAAGACTTTATGATGTTGCCCTCTTCTCGAGGCCAGTGGTAGGTGTTGAGCGGCAAAAAGGCATTTTTACTCAAATTCTTTCCTCCTCGGAACGCTATACACGGCTAAAAAACTCGTCGGTAATCTTTTACAATTCTAATTGCTCATCACATCGTTTAGCTACATAGTGCGTTTAAAGTTGGGGATTGCTTTTTGCTTGTTGTGGAGCTGTGTGTTTATATTTTTTATTTACGCACATTCCCGGCGAATGAGAAGGCTTTAGGACCATGGTTCGCAATGGGGACAAATTTCTACTGTGAGATGCCACACTAAAAATCACCATTTTCTGTAATTTGATGCTATCTCAGTTGTTTCCCACAGAGTGGACCTTAAATTACGCTAACGTGAATAAAGTGGGAGAGTGACATTGCTCTTCACAACACGCAGGCTCATTTTAATATATTTTAAATTGTCTCTGCACGTGACTAGCAATAATTGCCTCAGTGTTGCAGCCCACATTTTTGGAATGAAAAATAAAATAAAATTATAAGGATATCACTTGAGATGAAAAGGTGCGATTGCCTTTTTACGAGCGCCTCATTCTCACTCATGCGCGTCAGAGCCGATTTTTCAAACCCGCATCCCAAATTTATCAAGCACTGCGGTAGGAAAGGAACATCTTTATTCTGCTGGCAAACGGCGATTTTATTTCCAAGAAAAGTATCTTCCTTATTTACGACCGACGAAATTTAATCGTCGCATTTATGGACCGATTTTCGCCCGTCTCCCTGCTAGACGCGCCATAATGACGCACGGATCGCGAGCAGCGGATCTTTGATAAAATATTAGATAGACCATTTGGTACCCCTCGCTTTAATTGCTTTACTGCACACAGCAAAATATGTCAGCGGCCTCGGGTCTTATAGATGAAAGCACCTTCGTCTATAGATTTTATCTACCCGCAAAAATCTTTCTGGGGACAGGTTTTGTCATGAAATTTGATCGCGGCTGAAAGGTTTTGACTGAATCGGGTCAGCCAGAAGCAAAATTAACTCATCTATTTTTTATTGGTTTTTAATATTGGTTTAATTAATATTGTATCCTGCATTAAAATGTGAAAGCTGATAAGAGTTTGCAAAAAAATTGTCTAAGAATGAAACCACTCAACACGTCTGCAATTATTACTCGCACCGTGTTCTATTCGAAACGCATACTTAATATACCACTCGTCTTTTTTTATTACTTAATCTTTAGAGTTCGTGGGACTTTTAATGGGACGCAGACGTTTTTAGTGATGCAGATCGTTTCCTCGTTCATTTCTGCAAAGGGAGCAAGTATGTAATAATCGTTAAGATAAAGAGATTTTGACGATGTTTATGAGCAAACCTCTGAGTCCATCTGCTTAAGCTAAATAATGACGACACTTCTTGAGACCCCTTGACAAAAAATAAAACGTCGTCACAATTTCACGGTCAATCACGCCACTCGTTCTGTACCATGAACAATTCGGGACGCTTGGTTAACGCCACCACTTTTTTTTCTCAAACCATTGTGTCTCCATTTGCAATCTCTTTCGGCAAAGGACCGCACAACCACTCACTTAAAATTCATCGTACGCGAGCGAATTTGCAAATGAATTTATCTCGTTGCAGTGAAAGAGCTTGCAAAATACCTGCGGCGGATATAAAAAAAGAATAAAAAATTCACGAGCAACGATGAAAGACTCGAATGACATGCGCTGCGAATCCCCTGCTTTGAATTATTAAACACTGCGTTTGAGTACAAGTGGCAATTTCTCTTTCTCGTGTCCTTGTTTGAAAATTCTAGTGGTAAAATGAAATCTCTGGCTTTCGTTTCGTCGTAAAACGTGCGTATGCGTCGCATCAAGAAAGTGCATTTCATCGGCCCCGTAAAGCACTCGCGACTTAAATGCAGTTTTTTACCCGTTCGGTCGGTCGGTCATCACCGCCGTCGGGCAGCAATCAACTGATGTGAGTCGGACACAATGCACCACACTGAGAGAGTGTTCACCATACAAAAGGGCCGATCAGCCGGCAAGCATTATCGGCACAAAAGCGCAAAAACACACAACAGCCCTGAGCCACCTGACGCCGAGTCGCAATCTCACGCAGACACTAAAAATGGAGAATATCGTTTTGCAGAGTGAATCGGAAATCATGGTTTCCAAAATTAATTATTTTTCATTTGTTGTAAATTCTAAGATATAATTTATAAGGGCCCAAATTGGCTAGAATTATATAATTAGCATTAGAGTGTATGATTAAGTACAAAGATGTATGCAGGAAAATTTTATTAACAAAATAGTCTCGTTTAAAACTATTTTAAACATCAAAGCACGACTTCATTATCCTTCAAAGGAGTTTGAAAACTGTCATGGCTGTAATAAAACGTCTCTTTTATTTGATTTAGTCCCTATACATGCAAGGATTGTCTTCCATTCCGTAATTGAACATCGACGTCGCAAAAACCGACTAAAATAGCCACTACACATGCTTGTTTTTTAATTATGGATACTCCGTTTGCTTTTCATGGCAAAAAACCTGATACTTTTCACATTTTATGCGGGAAATTGAATTATACAATCTTTCCAAACTGTATACTCTATTAAACCCTATACGGTAACTTTATTAATATCTAGGGCTGTGAATATAAGTTTTTCTTGCATAATAGTCGACTAATTTTATCCAAATATTCACATTTTTTTGTTAATGGCACTTTACTTAAAAATTTTATGTTTTATCAAAATATCAATGAAAGTTTCGTTTCCTAGTGAGTTATAGCGTCAAATTCACGACCTAAAAATAGGATATTTAAAAAGAACTTTTAAGTTCACTATTCAGATTTTTCTTCCAAACTGGAAATTGTAAAAAAAAAAATTAATGTGATTTCCTTTTCTTTTTTAACATAAATTGAACGCAATTTTTAATCAAAACTATAAATCATTTGTTATCTTAATTTATGGCTTCTTTAAAGACTTCTTGCATGCCATCGAAATGGACAAGGCTTTTCCATGACTGGAAACGTTTTTCGATTGTCGTTGATAATGATCAAGAGTTGAATCATTTCTTTGCTGGATTTTTACTCCAAAGAATTACAAAATAACTATATACACAATATATCGAAAATAGCAACGAAACTGACTGTAGCACGTGACAAAATAATTCGATTCGAAAACCGATCAAATGTCATATTGGGCTAAAAGAATCAATAAAAATATAAAACGGTGAAAAACATTCCTGAGATGTAAAACAATATGATGTGCTTTTCATCGGACTTGAAGCTGATTTAGAACATTTTTTACATTTTCAAGTGGGGTTCAGAAGGCTTAAAATTGAATTATTCGTACTCATTTGTCTCATGACGTTTGGAAGCTCAGAAAAAAATTGTCAGTTATCTAAAATTCACAGCCCTGTTAATAACATCTTTTGAGGATTATTAATTGTGGCGGCTGCTTGACAGCGCAGCTTCAAATTAATAAAATGTGCCGAAATATTAGAAATCAAGACCAGTTCCGAAAATCCGGTCCACGTTGAACGGTATAACAGAAGTGAATGGCTGCTGGATTATTCACCAGATCCTAAGCTAGTTTCCTATTATGCACTGAAAAGCGGAGAGAGAGAGAGAGAGAGAGAGAGAGAGAGAGAGAGAGAGAGAGAGAGAGAGAGAGAGAGAGAGAGAGAGAGAGAGAGAGAGAGAGAGAGAGAGAGAGACACACACACACACACACACACACACACACACACACACACACACACACACACACACACACACACATACGCGCGCGCCTGTGTGTGTTTGTGCGCACAGCATGCCAATGGCGGAGATCCAGTTTTTGGATTTTCAAGTGCAAGGTCCTCGGCACGCAGGCTGCGAGTTATTAAACCACTCTCCAGCCAGCGCGTCGTAAAATCATTCACCGGTGAAAACAAAATCGTCCCAAACGCAGAGCCGCTCCCAGCTCGAGATGTTATTAAACACTGTGAATTTCGCCAGCATGTATAAAACTCTAGAAAAACTCCCCACGGCGGTGATTATAGTATAATCTCGGGCCGAACCGGTGGAATTGAGTGGAAAAGGTGCAGATTATTTTCTACTTGAGCGACTCCGAAATTTTAATTGCTGGGAATATAATATATGGCAGCTGTGCGGTACATTTTTAGTTTTTCAATGCAACGAGCAAAATTACAGAAGTTACAGTTTACAGTTGGGTAACATAATCCTTCTCGTATATTTGTTCTAATTTTTTTTGTGAATTTCGCAACGGTACATATTTTCAAGAAGTAATGGTAAAACTTTTCATAAAATTAATCTTGTAAATAACTTCACTCACGGTGATTTTATCTGTTTAAAGCCTTCACAAAATTAAAAACAATATTTCAATGGCTTTGAAAATATGCTAATAACACTATGTAAGTATAATTTGTAGGTCGTCAAACTAATTAAATTGGTAAAGTAGCTGCTAGGAAAATTTAATTTAAACACAAAAGAGGATTTTGATCGAAATAGAGACGTTGTAAATAGAAAATATCCGATTATCCCGTTTAAAATTGGTTTGAATTCAAAATATCTATCCATGTGGGCATTTCTGGAAAATACTTAGGGCTGCCGAAATAGGTTTTGGCGCTCTCATCTTAAACTTGACTGATATGACTCATTTATTTGTCCAACAATCCCGATGATCGTGCCTAACCATTTAGCAGCTGGTAGTAATAAGCAAAAAGTAATGACAAATCGGCCGTGTCGGGCGATCAAGCCTTCTTTTTTTAACGGGCTGCGAGCGTTCGCCGAATAGCTGCAAATGTTTAATTAGCGTGGCGCAATTGAATATAAAACTCGCGCCCTGCGTCTTGCTCTATTTGCTTTACGACTAAATCGTGACGATTGCTTCAACGCAAGTCTGGGCCAATTTCCAAATTGATGTATTCAAACACGCAATCACTGACGTAATCGCAATCCTCTCTAGTACGTTGACTTAGGGCCAACTTCTGGAAACGGGTGCGTGTACCTCTTTGCTGCGCAGACCGCTTTTGCGGGCGAGATTTATGGTAATAGGTGTTAAGGCAGCTGTGAAATTAAATTTTGTGAGGCGTGGCCAAACGAACGAGATTTTATATTGAAGTTTCGTGTGCATGTACTGCCTGATTATATCCATGCTGTTTTGACCAGTGTCAGGTGAAAATTGCAATTTATAATCCACAGCCCTTCTTGCCAAATTATGACGAGTCAATTAAGTTGAAAATCTGCTCCTTACGGAGTTTTATTTTATTTATGGGGTTAAAAATGTAAATAATATATATTTTTCTATATAACAGACGGTTACTTCAATCGGTGTCATATCACAAAATAATCGAGTTGGAGGAGAATAGACGGTCAAATTCGGTTTGTAAACATGCAGCATTTTATTTTTTACAATGAAAGGGCGTAATTCGCGGAAATTTTGAAATGTGGGTGTGGTTACCAAAATGTTGAAAAATGAAGGCATGGCACATGTTGCAAAGCGCTGGAAAAATTTGAACTTTTCTGAGATAATCTGCTAAACTTCTGATTCAATAATCAATTTATTCGCTTTGCAAAAACTATGAATATTCAAAATGCGTCAAAATTTATGGTCATTTGATGGCCCAGATAGCAGCCGCAGAAAAAAATCGATAATATGGCATTTCCCTGAAATTGATGCAAAAAAAATTCCGAAATTAACTGTCGCACAAAATTTACGCAAAGAGCTTTTCTATGGAGAGTAGCCATAATTGAGTACACGTTTTTCATGTCTACAGTTTATCTCATCAAACTGGTGTTGCGTGTGAGTTGCAATCTCCAACCAAAACGATTTGAAACAACCCACAACCTGCGATTTGGGAGAAAAATGCTCTCGAGTTTCTCTGTGGCGGTTAGTTGACAGAATCCCCGGCAGCGGTTGCGTTTTGTGCGTCTCCATAATTAAGCAGAGGCAAGCAGAGCCCCCACGAGTGTTGTTCTCTTTTTTTCGCCGAAGCGAAAGCCTGTAAAACGCGAGAAATCCCGTTCGATTTTATTTGCCTCAAAATCACGGACGCAACACCGCAACGACGCCGCTACCATAAGGAACTGCCGCTTCTTGAGAGGGATGAGGAAATAATTGGTGTGTTTGGGTTCATCGGCGCGTCAGTGCCGAATGCACGTGCGTTTAATTAAACAGTAGCCACAGCCGAGCAGTCATCAATTAGCCCAACTATTTGGTTCGCATGCTCAAGACGCGCGTCGTAATTAATTAAGGCGGTCGCGCACACATGATTTGGATTATTTATCAGTGTAATTACACAGCATTGGCGATGAGATTAATTGAATAAATGACGCCGTCCAGGAACAGTTACCGCAAGGATAATTTGCATATGATTATTTAATTCGAATGCGTTTTCATTTCGCTGCGAAACTGCCTGAGTGGCTTTAAATTAAGAACCAAGCCACTCACCGGAACGTGAATTCGACCAGGCAGTCCAAAAGTAATTTGCGGTAATTGAAAGGAGAATAATGTTCAATGACCAACTTGTATCGTGGTTCTTATAACGCTGCTTGAGTGGAATCGCACAATGAAATGACCAATTGAAATTAATTTTAATTGTTGAATACAATTAGCAGTTGATCAAATCAGAATTTTGAATAATAATAATATGTTTAAAATCAATAATAATCAAATTCACAAGTGTCGTGTAACAGTTAAATTTTTAAATTTTCCACTTTTCGAAAATTAACCGGTTCGTCAACTATTTTTCGCTTGATTTTAATTCCTCTCACCGCAATTTATCCAACGTGTAAGAATTAAGAGACGTAAATGTCTCTTCTGGTGAAATAAATCATGATTTCCAATAAGAAGACAGTGCCATTTGGTAGCGTGCAAACTATGGCACAGATATTTTCTCTAAAATTTAAGCGGCAAAACCAGGTAAAAATTTAGCTCGTGTCCCATTTTTAGAGAAGGCAAAGGTAAAAATTTAATTTTTAGAATATTGTAGACGTATGCAAAAATTTTGCATTGTGAAAAGTGAACTCGCCGAAAAGAACATTTCTTCGTCTAAACATATTAAAAATAATTTTATAATTTTTGTGTTTTCCAATCAATTATTTATTCCTTTTTTCTTTATAGGTATCTATACCTCCGGCGCAGGTGAGTTGAAACCCCGCATTTAGAGAGATACAGATCCTGTTTGATTCTTTCTAGGCAGCGATCCACTTTTTAAAATTCGACTTAATCATCTCTATGCTGGTACAAACATCAGCAAGAGGCGAATTTTTCACACTGGAACATCTGCGAACCACCTCTAATTCATATTCAGAGAGCTGTTATTTACGTGCGCTGACCTGGCGTAAATCATCCAAGATTTATAACTCCGTCAGGGGAAAATCAATCAGAGAATTAATTTTCGTGTGGTCCCGCACTTTTTCTTGATAAATCATTCGAAGGTGTCAAAAAACCTAGCAAGGCCATTCCACTCGATCTATATATGGACTGATTTGTAACACTCGCGATGCGCACAGCACATTCAAATGAAGACAAAAGCGAGCAGGCTTGCAGTTCTGCATCACCGCCTGCGCATTATACACTCATTTTCCAAGTGTCCACCGTCTTGCGTTTTTGTGGCGCCGCCGTGCCGATCGGAGCGCGTCGTGCCGCTGTAATCTGTTTGTGTACCACCCAGATTCGCTCCACAGCCGCAGAATGTGTTGGAAGCGTTCTGTGCAAACAATCGAGGTATTGTCCAAAAGCGAGTATCGCACTGGACCTTGCCGCAGAATGAGGAAAAAGGCTCGCTCGCAGCTCTCCGCGGTAGCATCAATTTGTTGTGAGGAATAATGCTTATTGTTTCTTATCTGGATTGTTAAATAGTGCAATGAAGGGAACGTAAAAAATCTGTACAACACGACAATTTTGATGTGTATATCAAAGTGTGTCACGATGAGAATCGATATCACCTTTTTATTGGAGAAAATAACACGCGTTCGTGTGGTTCGTTGACGCCCCGATTACATTTTACGAGCCGTCAAGCTAGGTGACTAATAAAGAAATAAATAAGAGCAGCAGAGCAGCACTTCTGAAATTATTATTTTAATAATACCACTAGCAAGCTTGAATCATCATTTATCAGCAGTGGTTAAATGGGTTTAGCGCACTTGAATGCTCGCTTGTATCGATCCGAATCTCCCGAATATTAAGGACAGGCGGAGTTCCAAAGTAAAGAACGCCTTAGTTCAGGTCCCAGGCCATCAATCACTCTTTGGTAATTGGTATCAACTGTATGCAAAAAAATACCCCAACATTTTCTAGTTATAGTTCATCTAAAAAGCTATTTATGTAATTAGATTTATGGGGGATATGCTTTAAAAAATATGATCATCATAAATTAAGAAAAATTGAAAAGCTGTGAATCTGTAAAAAAATCCTTTATCTTATAAGAATATTGAAAATTTATCCGGTGATTTTACAGCCGCTTAAGGGAAAATGTACTGATACGTGTGTGTTTGCTGTTAAATTTCGCTCCTTGCAAAATAGAATATTAATCTAGAAAATTAATCTTTGCGTGTCTTGGTCCATGCTTTAGCAAAGAAAGAAGCGAAGAATAATCGCAGATTAAAAAACTTCTACGTGCAGAGAGGAGTTGGCTCGCGGTATTCTTTTAGCTGCTCTGATTTTCGTGTCTTGAGACAGCACTACTTGCGCTGCCAGCAGCTTTTCGGTTTCTAGAAGGAAAAAAAATGAAGCACGGCGACTGGTTTGCATCTCTCTCGGCGACCTTTCAAATATTTGCACCAGTTTCGCAGGAGAGCTGTGCAAAGCAAAGGCGGACGGCAGGTGCCTCTGAGCCCCAGCTTTATCGGTTGAAAATTGAGGTACAACGCTTTTTTCGCAAACTAATGAAGAGAAAGGAGACGCCAATGCAAACATCCGCGGTTTGGACAGAATTCGTGAAATTGATTGGGAAGATTCAAGACAAGACCGGGATATAAACGGGACTTGTGCACAGTATATAATGTCGGTTGCTAATTAATTTGCGGCCGAAATTAACATGTGAGCGGATGCAAGCCAGTCAGCGCAAGAACAAGAAGAGGGCAATTTGACCGCACTCAAAATCAGCCTTAATGGACCTTCACTCTGAAGCGTCCCCTTTATCAAGAAAGTACATCTCGAGCATAGAGAGACAGCCGTTAATGCAAATATTAATGAGTGTATGTAATTTTGCCGCTACTTGTGATCATGCAGACTCATAACCTGCTCAATTTCTACTGTCTGGCGGGCGGTTTTATTTCGATTTTCACACGAGATTCTGTTAATATTTCTATTTGTTTTTATTGGAGTGAAAACGTATTTATTTAGCTTTCTTTTGCTGGCATCGTGTTTTTGTCTGCATTTTCCAATCACGCACGTCTTACAGGAGAAAACGGAGAAACCTATGGAGTGCGCTGCAGATGTATCAGAGATGGCATACCTTTGTTCAAAACAAACGCACAGACACGCGTACAAAATAATAATCACTTATGCTGACGAGGAAAATTGTCAGAGGCAATCAGGTGTGAAGAAGAAATTCTCTCTTTCTTCATATAAAAATTTAGTACTTATTTATATGCTATGCGTATAAATATTATGCACTGAACATTCTCACATCTTATTTTTATGCGAGCAATTTATCTCTCTATATATGCTTCAAAGTTGTCACATACATATTATATATATATTGTTATAGTGATATATTGCTTGAGCAAAAATATGTTTTTTTGGATGAGTTTTTTATAGATTTTAATTGCGGTATCTAACATTCATTTTAAATGTTACTTCAATTTTCAATTTGTTAAATACGAAAATGAAATCTCAACATGGAACGAGTTATTTTACACAGATCGTAAGGTCATTATTTTACAAAAGAAAATGATTAACTATTTACGAAAGGTAAAGCGATTCTTAACAATAAGACCTTTCGCAAAATCATCCAAACCAATTTAAAAATAACTTTCGTACTTTACCATTAAAAAAACCAATCGAAAATATTTTTTCCATTCCAGTCAGTGAAATTGTTTAGGCCTTCGCAAAAAAAATGAAATTTACCTACAATGATGCATCTAGGCATAATCTGGTGATAAAATACCTAGTTTGTTGAAAATTGAGATTTAAGTTTTCATGTTTGCCTCCAACAGGCTCTTATGTTTTAATAAAAAATATAATATTGTGATATGTTTTTAAGCTTAGTTGACACATGCTGGGAAGCGCCCAGCTTAATAAATTGACGAATTGTAATACTTTCTTCGTTGTTCATATAATTGTGTTTAATAAAAATTGATTGATTGATATGTTTTTAAGCTGCACATTAAATAGGAAAAATACATCAAAATGGAATGAGATATTTTCTAAGATTTAACTGTCAGTAAATTGAAAATATAATTAAAAATGTAATGGCAAGGAGAGAAAATCATCAACATGTTGCAGGCAATATGCTCTTCTTAAAAAATATCAATGATTTTAAAAATGTCTGTTAGACATGTTTTTATTAATAAAATGTATATTCTCATGAAAAGGCCGCCAGTTGGAGTCAAACCATGTCGAGAAAAAGAAATTCTGAACTTTTAACCAACAAATATTTAGTCACTTGGCAAAATTTAGTTTCCTTATAGATTTTTCTTGTTATTTATCTATACCTTTCAAATAAAATCATTTTAAAACTTTTTTAATGTTATATAACTAGAAATGGAGAAATCTTATTAAATTTGCAACCCACGAGATCAGAGTACTCTCCTTGCATATTAAAGATTTTCCCAATATTCATTCCATGACAATTTTATTCAAGGAGGAGCCTTTTAAAACAATTTAGCACACGTTTGAAGCTCTATTCAAGAAATTAAATTATTAAAATTACAGAAGGCTATTAATGAATAACGTAATTCTGATAACTGTTTAAAAGTCCCCCGGTCCTGGGACTAAGATAAATAAAGTCACCTGACCATGAACCAGTTTTAAACACCAGACCTCATACACAAATTTGATTCAATAAAATCAAGAAAAAATTTCCAAAAAATAAAATCATTAATTCACATTAAAAAGTTCAAAGAATTTTATAATATAGCGTACTCACCAGAAAAGGGGCACTCCTCTGAGCATGGCCAGCGGCAGATTCGGCAAAGAAATCCAATCGGGTGCGATTAATTGTCCTTATAGCAGCGTCTCGATCTGGCTCGACGAAACCCGAGTCACGGCACACGCAAATACAGCAAGAGTCTAGCGGAGATGCTTCGCCGTCGGGAGAGGAGGCCGCACTGGTCTGTTGGCCGGCCGGCGACCACGCGGCTGCCGCTCGCCGTCCATCCAGTTCTGCTCACTCCCAACTCTTGCTGCTCCAATGCGTCTATACGCACGTCGCCGAATCCGCTGATGCGCTGATTTTTTCTTCACCACGAACACGGCGTAATTAGCTTATGCAATTGGCGTGGAGTGCGGTTCTGCAGCGAAGCAGTGCGTTTCGAGTGCCGGCAGGAGACTTGAACGCCGGAGAGCGAGACGACGACTCTTGGCGGACAGTCAAGTGCAAGTGCAGCAAGTGCGGCAATTAGGATGGAAGTAGTGGTCTTTCCTCTCTCCTCCCAGCAGCCCGCCAGCACGAGAAACAAAGGTCATCAACACTTGCCGACTGCATTTTGCACTATGAAAGGGTTGAGATTACTTTAGTGTTTATTGCAGTTAAATTTAGTGATGGTAATTATGAATATATGACTGTAAATTTAAGACAGTTTTACTTTCGAAAAAAAAGCATTTATTTTTGATTGTTTTCATGTATTGTGCTGATAAAACGGATTTAGAGATGGTATCTGAAAACATCTTTTTAGCTTAATTCAGTGAATTTTGTTACGCAATAATTCCTTTTAAGAAAACAGATCCTACGCATTATTTATAAATTTCAAGATTAATTTCTTTTTAAAGGTAAATAGTAACCAATGCACGAACTTGTATAAAATATTTAAGCAAACGTTTTGAGTTAACTAATAAAACATAACTTACATTTTTTCTTCAAAATAGAAATGAAAACTTAATGTAACAAAGAAAACGTAAAATTGCCTCTATTTTGAACTTTTTTCTAATCTCAAATTATTAATATTGCTCCTTGTGATACTTTTCTTACATCGCCACCAAAACGAACGAGGCGTGAATTTTTTCAAGTTGTTAGCAAGAGTTAATTTTTCTAAATTTTCACAAATGTCAGCATTTTCGTTGCTGGAATTTATACAATTGGAAATGAAAACTGTCTAAATATTTTTAACCAAAGTGAGGTCAGTTTTGACTGTTTTTAAACAGATCTAAACATTTCAATAAAACCTACTATTTGCATGTATAAATAACTATTTAACTGAAAAATTAACCATAAATTAACTTTGGGCGAGTTAGTAAAACATTTCTGCTAGTCCACAATAACATAAATTTAAAATTAAATTCCACTAGAAAAACTTACACCGTGTGATACATAACTGAATTGAATAGTTCCTTTAACACACGTTTGGATATCCAGCTAATGTTACTCCTGAAATTTCTGGCTCGAATATTTACTTGATACCTAATATATAATATTTTTCTGCAAACGCAATAGGTGCCAGGAAATTTAATCTAAGAGTTGTTGAGAAAGGTCCAGATATTCAATTTGAAGGTAATAGTCCGAATTTTTATTTACCAACATCATTATCCAGTGCAATAGCTTTTGCGCGTGACTGGAGGCGGCTCTGACTTTTAAAATAAATACAAGCGTGCGTGTGTCTGTGCCGACGCTCGGACGCAGCGCCCAGTGGCTAACTGTTCGGTAATTTATGCACAGATCTCCTTTCAGCGGGGACCCGCCTAACGAGAGCGCGGCCGGCATTCTACCTGTTTTATTCGGCTGTTAAAAGGCAGTAAGAGAAATAAACAAGAGAAGAATGCTCTGAATAGAAAATAAATGCAATAACTTTCAAGAGCCAATTCTTTGTTTGGCAGTAAACTATAATGGTTTGTACTTGTCATTCAAAAGTAAATTAATTGCTCATTTTGGCCAATCCAATCAAGCAATACAATTTTTCATGAGCAGCGATTAGTGGGAATAATCAATCAAAATTCTTTAATAAAGCAATTAGTTAATATAGACTTGAAGGACGGAAAACCATTATTCAAAGTCGTGAAAAAACAAAGTAAATTATTACGGACTTAAGTTTGCATGCATAAAAATATTGCGGCAAAGCTTTCTAAGCAGAACTAACAAACTGGTTCCTGTAAAACCAAAGCATAATGGCCATCAAGCAAGCAATTACCACGTCGATGATTTTTTACACTCCCGTAATGCACAATAAAAGAAGACGTTATTGGGAACAATCAGTCGTCCATTAAAACTTGTTTGTAAGCAACTGACTGCTTAGTGTCCGCACGTAGAGAGGATAAAGATGACATAGGGTAAAACATAGAGTAACGGTGTTTTGCTTGACCACTCCGCACATGAAGAATATCTCATCAGTTGCTATTGTGAAATAATAAAATACATTAATACGTCCTAAAATGTTTAAAAGAGCATACACACATCTGTTCAAAATTTGAAAGTATACTAAGAGGCATGAAACTGAGAAGCTCGCCTATTTTTCTGAGCTTCCAGTCGTAGCGGAAATATCACATTAGCACAAATTAAGCCATTTAAACCATACGTAAAATCGTCTAAATCGGTTAAAAATCTGTGTCTAAGATCATATTTTTACTACGCAGTTTCAGCCTTTTCCTATGGTTTTTGTTTACCAAGTGGGTGTTTTAGGTTAAAATTTCTTATTAGTTCTTTTAGTAAAAATTATTAACTGGGCTAAAACAATGTCTCTAAATACCATCTAATTTGCAGCAAAGCAGTTATCTACTTTCCGATCAAACCATCTAAAATTCAAAGAATAAATTGGAAGGATTTTAAAATAATTCGAGGATACTGTTATTCTTAATCAGAGTAGCAACTGCTAGATGCACGGGTACAAATTTACAATTTTACAATAGCTAGATCCAGTACGAAAGCGGGCGATTTAACAGGAGCGAATTCAAAACATTGAGGGAAATGGTTGAAGTAAATTCCTCAAATCTTTCGAATGCCTTTATTTAATGCCTCAAATTTGGACTGTAAATATATGAATATTCAATAAGTATAAAATATTATATAACATGCGTTAAAATAGTATATAACTAAAATCGTCAAGATAAATATCACAATTATAAATTAATAAAACAAAAGAAATAGTCTTACCCCGTTAATCCGGGTCAGTCAATTACAATTGGGCTCACAAAATATATTCTCGATTTTACACAGACGAGCGCTATAAAATACAATAGTTATAAGTAAACTAGTATCAAAGGCACTTACAAGAAATAAATCTCATGTCACTAAATTCTTACAATTAAATAGTCTTGAGCGAAATTATTCACAGCGTCTGCGGCGTGAGTAAATGTGACGTATCACGCTAAAGGGAAGTATTGTAATGTCACTAACACTTAAGAAAGGTTCACAGCTCAGGTAAAGGGAGGAGGAGAGTGCCACCTATTGACAGGCACTACAACATCATTAAGGAAATCTGATATATTATAGAATGCGTTCGTGTTAAACACCTTACACGAGGTGTTTCCTTTCCACCCAGCCCTTGTGCGTGTCTGCGGCTCACGCATCCGAAACACACACACATCTAGTACTGTATATTGTAAAATTGAAATCTCCGGCGGTGTGCGAGTTGCGAGTGGCGATCATAATAAAATAATGCTGGCTGGGTGAATAGGGGTCACACGGCCGTGAATGGGAGATGAAGCGTGCACCGCAACTCGTTCTCTGTAGGTGCTGCACTTGCAGTCACGTTTCTTTTCACTTGCTCCATTCACATGTAAACACATTGGTGCGCGCGAGAGTCGTTCATTGTTAGTAGGTAAATATGCCACGGCTTCCCATAGCGACTTATGCAAAGAGGAGATTTCAACTCGTGACTTACTTGAACGCGCGCGCAAAAATAATCCGAAGAGAAAATCTATTCCTCTTTATAAAAGGAAGTGTTTATTTTTATTTTACCGTAAGGATGAAAAATTTGGTAATTTCGTTAAAAACAATTTTCAGAATTAGCCAGTGCATATCCAATTTAAGATGTTTGTTTTGTTGCCAGCCTGGCAGTTTTTGTTCAAATATTTTGGTCCATAAATTAAGCAAACAAGCCGTGCTGACGATGAAAGCCGACGTTTTTAATAGAAAAAGACGTCGCAGGACCTTCCTAATTCCCATAGCGTTAATGCTCGCTCGCGTGCTGCAAGAGGATTTTCTTAGCTGTCATTGCCAATAAAAAATAATAAAGAAACGGTGATATGCATAAAAGCGCGGATATATCGTGTGTTGCAGATGAGAGAAATTCTGGAGGTGTATCGCACACATCACGCCGTCTGTTACGCGTTCAATGACCGCTGGCCGTTCCTCCGCGCGCGCTCACTCGATATTCCCAACGACCGGCCAACCGACCGACCGACCGACCGCCCATAGCGAGAGCAAAACACAACCTGCTGCCGGAAAAATGGAAGCACACTACAGAGCGAATCTCACCCGTCGATCGGCATAAATGAATCTTTAAATTGGTCTGATTCTCGTCAAATTAAATTTGGCTCGAAAGGTGGTCAAATTGCCATACGATTACATCACTAACGTAATTTGTGATGGTTTCAGATAGCTTGGGACGAAACATAATTTACCTGCGAGGAAATCAAATCGTTTTGTATACAAAATTAGCATTTTAAGACTGCTGCTTAAAGTCATTATTCACAAAGTAATATTTGGATTTATTCTTCTAATAAAGTTGAAAATTCTAACCATAAATAATGATAATGGTCACCTATTTCAAAAATAAATAATGATAATATTTTTAAATGAATTGGTTGCTTCTAAGAGCGGTAAAAATCACCGCACTTGAATTTAATTTCCAATTTGAATGCAAAGTCGTGAGTATATTCTAGATTTACAGCCAAAAGGGTTTTTTCCATTCTTAATAAAATATGATTTATTATGGATCCTTTTAAGTGGATTGATATACTGCACAACATTTTGAATTCTTATGACAACACATAATTTTATTTGCAGTTGAACAAATTTTTAGTTAAACAAGAATTTGATGCGATGTAAAAAAATCAAATGAGGACCAAAATGAAGAAATATGCAAAACATTTCGAAAAATACAACGGTTTGATGATGATTTTCGCTTGATTTTGATTTGTTTGGTTTGCGAATTATGAGGTCAATTTCCCTTTTAGAGAATAAATCAAAATGGCAACCTGGGAAAAGCACCTTCCCAATTTCCACAGAATATTTAAGGCAAAGTTAGGAGTGATTTTTTTCAATTGCTGTACTTTGAAGGTTCAACATGCAATGGCATTTTACTTTAGCGCATTGATTGTGAATAATGTTATCTATATACTTCATTTGCGTTAATTTTTTGTTTTAAATTTTCCACTCCGTTCACTGCCAGCAGCTATTAATTTGAACATAACCATTTTCATTGAAAACAAAACAATTAAATGAATGGGTGAAATTGCGCGAAATTTTAGATCCACAATAAGTGATTAACCAGTTTTGTGACGTCAGTTGAAAACCAGTTCGAAGAATTTTCTCCAAAAGACATAGTTTAGAACGATTCCAGGTCCCTACAAGCCTAATTAGTTGCTAACCAGGTTGATACTTAAACAAGAAATGTTTTAATACAACTCATCAGGGAAAAAAGCAGAAAATTTCTATAGCAAGATGACCAAACTTTAAACTTTTGCAGTTAACTTTCCTAATTAACGGTCACCAAAAAGTTAAATTTGGAGGCATATAGGACCTCTGATCAGAATGCCTAATCAGGCAATTAGAAAGGGACTTCTCTTTTTAATTAACAAGCTGCGGCATCTACGCGTTACTAAGCAAATTCAACATGAAGAGTTATTGAAAGCAAAAGACCGCCGACCGATCGAGAGAGTCGAAATGCCGTCGCCGCACGCTTTGAACAAAATTGAAATTACACGCACCATAAAAGTGTGAAATTGCAGCTTCGGGCGCAGCCGGATTAACACATCAAACCCCGGAGTGACCTGGAGAAGCGTCGCAATTAAACGAGCAACTGCCGCCCTGATTGTTCACCAGCGAATTCCAATCCAATTACACTCAACTCACAGCGAGTGCAACTTTTGCGGTTGCCAGCCGCCATTGTTACGAAAAGTACGCGCAGAATCCTTTCCACCGCCTCCTGAAACTCGATTTGTATGTGGAGCACAAGTTGTCCTGACGAAAAGTCAACCGCCTCTCCCTAATTGGGCGAAAACAGAAAAAACGAGTATGCGTGCAATTGCAGATTTAATGGGCGTCCGTTTTTATTTTTAGCACAGTTCTCGAGCGAGATAATTCTCAACATAACTGTGAGTCAAAATTAATGAGCTTTTGCTTCACAATCTAATTTAAATACACCACAGAAATTTCACGTAAAGGAATTAAGTTGATATAATTGCAGTTAAGCTCGTCTTAAATAACATATATTTTATTCGTCCGTTTCTTATGTTCGCCAATATAAAGTTAAGACGGACGTGATATAAAATTAATTCACGCGGCTCTTTCCGTTCGAGTGCACTGCGAGTTCCTTGTTTTGCAGTTATGCAACTTCAAAGAACAAGGGACTGGTATAACATTTCAGAGAATTTTATTAAATCATTAATTTATTAAAAAATAATCAAACAACAAATTAAAAAGGAAAATTTCATTTATTAAACACCAAAGTTTTTATCCTTGCATATTCTTGCTTGTTCGTTTTAAAGCAAATAAGAACAAGAAAAGGAATATTGCCAGCGGATATAATGCAAAAGCGATCAATCTCGCCGCATTGACATGGAAACTCTTAGGTTTCGATGTTTCAGTTTTTGGCGAAGCCATTTAATTCTTGAAGCCTTCCCTGATGTGAATCACGTACGGTGGTGGAAATGTTTTAGTTCGCGATTTTAGCAATAAGAAAATAGCCCAAAACTCCAAAATCATTTTTCATCTAATGTCCAAGGCATCCAAAATCCTGCCTGAATCTTTTATTTAATAATTTAACCTCCTTCCAGCAAAGAATTGTAAACAAAGTCTGTCGGACTTGTAGAAAATTATGTATTATTGTTCATAAAAAATCGCAAGAATACACCATTTAAAAATCCTACTTTTCACAAGTATTAGCAAATGTTTAAATCGTGCATTCGTGTTCCGTGGGTGAATAGCACTCATATGTTTGATGCTCAAAACATAATTTGCCGTATCAGATTTTCTCTGAAGAAGCCGCGTCCGCGTGCGGTCACCTGTGCAAACACGACGCATCACCTTCAAAGTGCACCGAGTCTTTGGCAAGAGCCGGCCTGTCGCTTTACTCGTCAGAATACACAAGAGAAAGTGTCAATTTTTAAGATTTACGACGTGCCAAAGCAAAGAGATGCTATCAAAGGAGGCGAGAAACAAGCATGACTTCAATTGTGAATTTCATTTGGCCATGAGTCATGAGATGAGAGCCGGTAAAGCACTTTCATGTTCGTTTATGAGGTTAAATTTAAGTAAGTTAGTTACTTGCAGATGGAGAAGTGAAGTTGCATGCTTAATTACACGCACAATTCGCTGCAGATTGTTGTTGAGATGAGTTCTGTTTCTAGGGATTGGGGAAAGTAAATGGATATTTTTACGAGTATTCTATGCATATACGCTCGCTTTCCTTTGAAATGAAAAGAAGATGTTAGAGATTTGTGGGGTAATGTAAATACGGTAAATACGAGTGTTAATGGGTTTACCTCAAATTTCCTTTTTTTACGATAGAAACCTGGAGTTTTTTTTTTTAATTTAACGCATTTAGTAATCAACATACATTCCGACTTGTCAATATATTTATTTTTTATGTAATGTAATTTTAAAGTTAGAATAAACAAATATATAGGAAATTACGTAATCAATCATTAACTTAAAATAAAAAATAAAAAATAATTTTTGTTTGAGCATTTTGTCTGCTTGAAAGTGCACTGATTTTACCAATATTCCCTGGAACCTATAAATAATTATGAGCTCCAGGTAAGAGTTGCGATTTAAGGAAGGCAACGCAAATTCTTTCGAACAATAAAAATAAAAATTTATATTTTATATATATATAATATAACAAATGACAGAAACAAAAAATCTCCCTTGAAATAATTAGACACTTATTAGCCATATTAGAATCCGCATTGCCTTTCTTATATCGCAACTCTTTCCTGCAGTCCATAATTATTTACATCTACAACAGCATCAACCTAGCTGCCAGTGTACCCAATTCCAGAGGCTGTGGCTCACCTCAAAACTTTGCCAAGACAGGTGCATTAGGTTGCTTAAAAGTTGTACGGGATGAAAGGGTATCAAATTTTCAAGTGGCAGCGGCCCTTCCTCCAATCTTGAAGTGCGCTCTCATCACTTTTTAATTGGCACCTGTTCCACTCCAGCACTTCATTCTTCATTGAGTGATTGACACTGCGTGTGCATTGGTATCGCGAAATAACAAAAAGCCACATGCAGAGATTTATTGGTACAGATGTGACGGAAACTAGCTAAAGCAAGTGTCCGCCGCACAGCTGCAAGCAGTAATAATCGTAACTCGGCGATTACCCATCTAGTAGCGGCAATTAAGCACCAGTGCGCACGAGAGCGCAATTACCTTTGAAGTGGTTCCAACCTTCGGGCAAAGTCGCTTTGCAAATGGAGTGGCGGTTTGTTTTGGTCGTTTTCAGCAGCGAGCATTAATATCAGTCAAGTCGACCTTCACACTGCATCGTACGTCGGAAAATCCAATTGCTCGAATTGATATTTTTTGCGTGCGGTGGAAGCCAGGGACAATTAGCCGCAAATCTGCTAGGGTTAGCACCTGGGTCAGTTAATTTCGAAATCAGGTACATGCCCGCATTACCCACCAACGGCCAACATTCTTTCGGTTGCTCACGTACATACTCTTTTCATTTGCCAATTAACGGAAAATAATAATCACTGATTTACGTCCAAAACAGTTTGAAAGCAGACAACTTTTGATCTGTCCGTTATTATGCAGTGGGTAAGCAATCGTCAGCCAGGGCCTCGAAAATTTTTCCACTGAGTGAAGCAAAAGATTTTAAATCCATCAGGCCTTACCAACCTAATTGAAAGGAAATAAAGATTATCCGCAATAATAATTGTATCTCTCATCAGGAATGTGTAAAGCCAATTATCGATTATTTTTCCATGGCCGCTATGATGTTGAAGTATTTCAAGTGAGCACGAATCATGGGTTTTTGAGCATTCGTAAGATTTTAAACGATTTTTCTACGCTTTGCAACACATCTCATGCCTTTATTTTTCCCGGGGAGCCTCTATTTCAAAATTTTAGCTTTGCGCCCTTTTCCAGTTGTCGCTATTCACAGAAAATCCAGTGGACGTGTTTACCGTTATAAAAAATTGCAGAAATGTTTCCAAAAATTCAGTCATATTTCCGTCAGTTTTACTCAAGGAAATTAATAATTAATCGTTTTAAGTGGAAAAGAAACAAGTGACTTTCCCCGGTGGAAGTGGGGGATGTAAAAATAAATGTTGAGCGTTCCGAAACCAATTATTTACGGATTATTCTCTTCTAAATCGATTAATAAATAATTTTTGTGCTTATAGCACCCTGGTTACAATAATTAACTATTATTAGCAAAAAAATCGGTTATTTTTGCAAATCCCTACTCTTCAGGCCCCCTTTTCTGCTAAAACTGACAACCTTTTATTAAAAGCACGCCTTCGTGAGCGGAGAGGAGAAATTAATTTCATCAGAGGAATAAGCATCACTTCGCACCTCTGTCTAAATGAGTTCGAATCAAGTACTGAAAAAATGAAGAAATAAAAAGTTAAAATGTAATTATTATGTGTTGCACGGGAATAAGGCATGTGAGAGGTATATATTACAATACCAATCCCGTTCCAGGCAATTAATAGAGGAAACCGCAAAACTCTATATTAAATCACAGAAAAAACGCACTGGAGATTTATAAAATTCGAGAGTGTACAGTTCGTCAGGAAATTATTCTGTGGCCAGTTATTTGCGTGATGGTTAATTATGGTGTTCACACGCAGCGGTCTGAATTCGGTCCTGTACAGCTAATATATTAATTTGGCCGCAGAAATCCGGAAGAAGAGAAGTAATCAAATAAGCGTCAAGCTTAATAAAGTAGCGGAATGGACGACAGATGGGCACGCCGAGTGCACAATGCTGGAAAAAAATAATCTTGGCTCAGCACAGCGCGGAGAGCAATGTCAAGAAGCTGCTCTTTTCGATTAGTCATTTCTCGGACGTGGATCGCACAAGAATCTCGCTTTCAATTGTTACTTATGCACACAAAAAGTATTTCATGTGTGGCTTTCATATACGATTTTTCACACTCGAAGATGTAGATTGCGAAATGAATGAGAGGAATGCTCACACATCAGATGAGGTTATCCAACCTAAGTAACCAATGGCAGATTGCTTTATAAATAATAAATAAGCATTGCTCCTGAGAAATTTCCCGTTAGTTTGCTAGTGTATACACCAATATTTTTGGGATCATATCAATGCAACCCAACTAAATTGATCAAAATGTATGCCTCGCAAAGAAAACAAATCGAGTATTCACATCCTATATCATTGAGATAAGTTGTCGTCCACCTTTTGAGAAGATATTCACAAAGCTTTCAGTGTAAGGCCCATTGTGCTCCCCTGGTCCCCATAGTATGCTCTTGCTGATTAAGGTTCCATCGGGACACCAGCTGGGAGAGCGGAAACGTCCGATTCCATCAATTGTGCCTGAAGTCCACACGGTACCAGCTTCCTATCCAGCAGCTGATCCAATTAAAACGATTTTATTTTGAAAAATTGAATTCCAATTTAATTCTAATGCAAATTAATTACATTTGAACTCATTATGAATGAATTTACACTCAGCGTTCATCTCTACGGAAACGAGTTTCATCCCAAACTTACAGCATTCGTTATGCATCTTTGTAGTTATTTTCTAATTTTGAGATTTTTTGGTTTACTATGTATATTTTAAAGTAAATTTACTCACCGAATCCTTATGATAGAAATAAACTTTCCTACGAAACGTTTGAAAATTCCTATCTGATTCTATTTTTATGCTCATTAAATTTGAGCACATTGTTATTATCCTCATAGTCATTGCTGTCACTTGGCGTGCTTTAGCAGGCTATACACAAGGAATTAAAAAGTATTTAAGAATAAAAGCAGCCACCATAGTGCAGTTATAATTGTTGCAAGTAGCAGAGGTGCATAGTTTTGCGGGCATCTGGATGAAAATTTAAGATTAATCGCCTTTAAGAGGATTAAAGATGAAACCTCGCAAATGTAACTGAGTGAATCGGTGCTAACTCCGTCTGCCAGCCATACTTGAATTATGTCGTTCATAGCCGAGGGTCCAAAATGAGAAAACACGTCGAATCACTGCTGTCCGTCCAAAATCTTCGGTTCGCCGGATTTTCTCTACACATCTTGCAATTTCTTAAAAAAAAGTGTTTGCACCATCTATAGTGTCATTCTAATAGAACTTATTGTTAGTGCCAGAGGAAAAGAAGTTGTAGAGAAAATTACAATATAGCTTAGTTCAAAAACTCGGTATTGCACTCGAGCAGCTTGGTATGGTATTTGAATAAACTTCAAAAATAGTTTATTTTATGGTTTGTCGCTTTTGAGACTTTTGCAAAAACTCTCACTCCAAAAACATTGCGATTGAATAACACAACCAAATTGTGAATAACATTATGCAACTCGCATTGCTTCCGTGCTGCGCGCGTTGCAGTCACCTAGTGATATTTAGCTTATATTAGCTGTATTTACCGCCGCCATGGCCTCTGTGTTTGTACAAAAACGAGAAAGCCAATTTTCCTGATTGCTATTAAAACTGTTTTTTTATCTCCCAATCTAGTTTTAAATATTACAAGTTTTTATTCAAGACATGCATATCCTATCAACTGGTATATTTTGAATAAAAGTCTGCTGCAGAGGCTAGGAGATCAGGAGATGAGTGGAGAAATCAATTAAAGCTCATGCAATACTTAATGAGAGCATAGCACAGTTAGAACATGTTTCTATATCCATGCCATCACTAATGCAATTAAATATTGTTTTTGCTAACAATTAGGATATATTTTTAAGTGTTCCAGACAGTGCTAATTTGCATTCATCATGAACAATTTAATAGGTATTGTAAAATTGAAAATGAAGAAAATTTAAGATGTAAGTTTCATTAGTTTATTTATTTTGCAATAAATGTTTCAAACGCCAAATGAACCTTAATCCCACAGAAAGAGCTTCAAATGATTGCTCCCTGAAAATTATACTAGTTTTGTTACATTATTCTAATCAAACGATATGCCTCTCACCTCGCAAATGTACCGCGTTAGAACGGTAAACACATGGTCTGCAAAGCCGGTCGGTGATCCAGGTATAAAGTTCAGGAGCAATGATACTTCGACCCCGCTTGGATTCCCAGAATTCCTATTTAATAAACTTGGTCAACAATTGCAAAATATCGTATGACTACTCTCAACCATCGAGTGTCATTGGAGTAGACATAAATCCCAGTATCTGGACAAAACTGAAAAACTGATCTGCAGTCTTGAGAACTAGCACTCGAATAGAAATATCCTGAGTATTTCATGTCTCCTGAATTTGACTTTAAAATTAATGTACAATCTAGAAGCACTCGGAAAAATGTTAACCGTCATTGAGTTTCGTCAAGCAGGCGAGCTCTTCGTTCGTTTCCAAAGTCAGCAACTGCATTCCTAAAGAGCAGCAAAGAGAAAATGCACCGTAGTAGTTGTTCTGGAAACAGAGGCTTTTGCAATAAGATCATTTAAAGCTGGAAAAATGCTCTGTACTGTATCAGAACTGAACAAGTAGCGCCGACCGCAAACATCCCTCCATTCCCCGTATTGACTCTGCGTAATTATCTTGCCACCGCTGTCAAACAAACTGGCCTGCAGAATTAAGAATTTATTTCAATTTCAACCGCTACTCCCGGCTACAAACATTCTTGCTGCAGGTTTTAATAGGGCACTGAGGTCTGCATTCAGGAACATCGCCCTAAGGGTGTCAGGATTTTATGCCAATAATATATTTCAAACTCTTGAAAACGCACCTCGCAAATGTACCACAAACGGTTATTGCAATCAAAAGCACGTAATGAGGGCACGGTGTTCAACCCAAACTCCACATAGACGCATTTTTCCAGCAGAAGTCCGCTTGGCTGCCCTGGTTTCCATGGACTTCCGATCGAGAAATTCTGACGGGAATTGCACCAGCCCCAAATATTTTCGCAGCCGATTCCGTCTGCTGTACCAGATGTCCACAACTGATGCACTGCACTGAACCCTAACAGTCATTCGACATCAAACTCTCTCTTAAATAGCTTCCTTTATTAAAAATTTCTTGGTGAATTTAAAATAATGGTTTGTGGTGGGCTCCATATTTTTCTATGAATTTCAGTTATTCTACGAAAATTTAAAAAATTTTGATACACTGGGGTGATAAAGAGTAACAATTAATTCTTAGGATTTATTTTCAATATAAAACTACTAAAAAATCATCATGTTCTCTTCCTGTGTGGAATTTGAGCCATTGAGTATTTTTGTAGAATAAAATTCCCTATGAGTGTCTTTCACCTTTTTCTTTAAAAGGTATTTGGATAATCTGTATTGCCTCTATAGACAGTTCTGTTCATGTTTATATTAAATAATTAAACATTTTACCAAACGGATTGTTTTTGAAGCAATTGAATTCTTCGATTGTCTCCAACGAAAGCAACTGCATTCCCATTTCACAGCATCTTGCTTTAGCTTCCCTTTGTGAATACTGCCAGAAGCATTTAAATTGAGTGTCCAACAAAACAAGTTTTTAATATTTTACAACAACATTTTGGAAGTAATACTGCTTGCCGCAAATACTTCTAAATATTCCATTTGGAGCATCTGTGAAACTTTGAACATTATTTTTTTTAATTTTAACTTCTGTCTTTCACCTTTCCAAGCAATTGATTGAACGTATTTCATTGGCTGCAAACAATTATGTTACAGATTCTATTAAATTTACTAACAAAATTTGACCCACTCACATCCACATTGCACTCGTCATCTCGACAAGCAACTGCTGAGCATGTCGGTTCCGCTGGTGCCTTATTAAGTTATAAATCTATATTTCAAGTCATTTTTTATCGCAGTAGTCAACCTCACAGAAAAACGGAAGCAATGCAGCGCAGTCTAGGTCGTTAAAGACTGCTTTTGTTGCTGTAATGACCAGTCGTGCACAGTTCTGGATACCATTTACGTAGTTTGGTTGGTTTGCAAGCCTATATTTAATTGAGCAATAGGCAAATTTTAATTATTATGATGATTATTCTCACCATCTCGTGTCGTTCCTGTAGAATCGCTCCCCAGAGCCACACCACTTAAAGTGATACTCACAATCAAGTTGAGTCCCGCTTGTATATAAGTCAAGTGTAGCATTGCCTTAATCAAAATATTAATTTGAAAGACTTGGGCACAGAATAACCAATACTTATGTTTCTAGCAATCTGGACTAAAACTTGCATCTCTGCTGCCGTCTCAATTGAAACTAAACTCATTCCGATGCTACAGCAAAATTCGAAAGCATCATTGAAATTAGCCTACAGAAATATTTTCAAATTTAAAAGTGCCTTGCAAAACAAGTCTCACTGTTTTAGAACTCAGCAAGTAAGTTTGTCCATCGACTGTCCTCCATGTTCCAAACGTGGCAACATCTTATCAGGAAAAAATATATTAACAATTGAAATTAATTTATCAATTACTTAAAATATAAAATTCATAGCCAAACGATTAAACTTTCACTGTAAAGGAAATTTAGAAAAAATCCTCTCTGTTATAGCAATCCTTGTTACTTAATGTTTACCCAGTAGTTGGCCGTTGCTGTTGAATAGAGAACTCTAAAAAGGCATTTTAAAATAACAATTTTCTTTTACGCACACAACCTACATTTTTTGCGCAAATGCCCGGACAAGTTGGTACACATTCTGGTACTTGGCCCTAGTTTATGAATAAATCATTGGAGCACAAACAGTGGCCGATTGGCAATGATTTACCTCGCAAATAAACTTCCTGGTCACGGATGCGTCACATGGCAGGTCGTTAAAGCCCGCCGCCGTATTGATTTCGAGGCACCTCTCCGACACAGGAGCGCTTGGCTCATTTACGTTCCACGTTATATTTTCCATTAACTTTCTCGACGAGCACCAGCCCCAAGTGAATTCGCAGCCGAACCCAGCGCTCGTGCCAGAAGTCCAGTAGCCAGAGAAATAGCGTAACTCGGCTTTTGAAACCGTTCAAGCATGCTGAGATTGCGAATGAAATAATACTTTTCACAGTCTCCAAAATGCATTTGTGCTCCTCGGTCGTCTCGACGCTCAACAGTTTGAGGCCGAACTTGCAGCATTCAGTGAGTGCCTCTGCAAATGTCATTGTCACGTTGCTGAAGTAGTATTGCTGTCCGCAAGCACTCCTGAATTGGCCCTCCGGGCTGCCTGAAGTATAGAATCGATCAAACGAGCTGCTGATACAACTAATACAAATACTTTTCCATCCTTTCGAAAGCGCTACCTTTGCCGCATCCTTAGTGCATGTGTATGAAGGGCATTGCGGAAAAGGACATTCAGGTGCAAAGGTCTTGTTTTGCCCACAAAAATCAAATGCATATCAGCTCATGAGTAAAATATTGTTATTGCTTATCAATATTTTTTTATTTGAATTCATAACCGAATATTTGAGACGTGAAAAGTTCTTTGATAGTGTGTTAGATGAAAGATACATATTTTCCAAAGGAATAGTTCCCGTTATTTATGGTTGACTATGCTCTCGCTACCGTAAAAGTCAAATTTTATTCAAATTTTAAAAATATTCATCAATCCAGGAAACAATTTTCAACTTAACCTTGCAGCTTTAAGACCCATGGAAGTCTCCAAAATTTGAGATTTGAAAGAACAGATCTCGAAAACAGTTTAAAATCATCTAATTTCATGGTTGTAAGAAAAATATTTTTGGATAAAAGGTGCACATTCCTTGTGATATTTATCATTTTAATTGCTTTTGGATGGTTTTGAATGAAAATATTTTCACGTATCAAATGATGAGAAATGGAGAGGCTCTAATGTAGTGTCAAAAGTTTGACATCTTTGGGTTTCAGCGGCCCTAAATAATTAGTAAATAATGGAATACAGTTGTACCTCACACACGTATTGAAGATTTGTTGTGCAAAAATCATCGTTATACTGGGGTATGGTGACGCTTGTGCTTGCATATTCCATTCGGATGCAGTTCTGATTGTTTTGGTAATTGTCCGGCTGCCCAGGAGAAAATGCAATAAAGCTCTTGTTAAAATTACGTCCTCTGCTGGCCGTGCACCAGGTAAACTGTCCTTCGTGATACTGGTCACTGCCTCCAGTCCAAGCAATGAAATTTAAATTTGTCCCGTAATTTTTTTCTGCCAAATATTCGTCAGTATTTTTATGTTCCTCCGAGTTGTAATATTTTATACTTTCAAACATTTTTGATAGACACGTTTGCTCTTCGGCTGTCTCGACTGTTATAAGTTGCATGTTAAGTTTGCAGCATTCTGATGCAGCAGTTGTCCACGACACCTTATTTAAAGTCAGCCATTTTTGTTTGTGCCATCAAAATTAATAAATATATAGTATATATTACAGATTGACTGCTGAAAAAATACATCCTGCCACATGCTATGCGAAGTACTCCAGATAGAGACGCATTTGCTGTGAAATTGAGAATTTTAATGAATTTAACAATACCGCATAGTGTATTGATTTTACACAGCAAATAATCATCAGCATCCAAAATTGCACTCTAGATACAAACAGTTAAATAAAGCATGGCGTGTAAATTGGAAAATATTATTTTAATTCATACATTTTTTGTGCACGCGTAAGCCAGGCAAGGTGCTGGAGTAGTTGTTGGCACAGATACCTGGTTTTAAAAGATTTAAATTAGTATATTTGTGACAAAATAAAACACCGTATGATTTGATTGAACCTCGCAAATTGCTTTCTTCTCTGCGGAACACTTTACGTCGCGAAGCGCATTTTTCGTCGGTAGCCCGGTGCTCAGATGCAGCGACACGCAATCTTCCTCATCGCCGTAAAAGTCATATGTGCTCGGTTCGCCAGAAAACCAGGATAAGTGCGGACCAATCAAAGAGAAATTCGCCGAACACCAAACAAAATTGCCTGACTTTTGATAGTCAGAGCCAGAAGTAAAATATTCTCCAGCAAGACCAACACCATCTACACCTTTTATTATTGCGGTTTTAAATTAATTTATAGAACACTAAATATGAAAAAACAACAAACTGTTCATTAAGTCGGAAATGCATTGCAACTCTTCCTTTGTGTTTATGCTCAGCATTTTCATGCTCAGCGAGCAGCAGAAGCTGGAGGCGTCCGACCAATTGCGCTATGGAATCAATTCAATTTCATCAGAATTTCTCATTCATTGAAGTTTTACCAAGTTCTGGTCAAAGACATATAGTTGACCACACGCTTGTTGGAATAATACGTTTGTAAGTTTAGAAGCTATAAAATTTATTAAGTGCCATAATAAAAAAAATTATACATTTTTGAACTCACTGTCCACAATTCCATCAGCATTTAAATTCTGTGACTGTAATCAATAATAAAACCCTCATCAAATTTTCGATTTAGTGTTGACAAAGATTTTATATATTATGAAGTTTTTTTTATAATAATCCATGTCAATGCTTACTTCTCATTACAACAACAAAATACTTTTTTAAGAGAAGTCCAAATTCAAGATTAATAAAATATTGAAAAATAGAAAGAGGTGTGTTAAAATCGGTGACTCACAATTGCAGAGCAACTGTGTAAAATACAAGGCGTCCTCGTTGTTGAAGTTGTTGTTGGTGCTGTTGACGTGATTTGATTCATCGTGGTCGTGGTCAGAGATGTTTTTACTATTGCGGTCAAAATGGTAGAAGCCGTTGTCATGTATGGATTAATTTTCGCCGTGGTTGTAGTTTGGATTTGATTGCCGAGTTTGATTGTAGTAGTTGTTGCTCCAGCTGTTGTCTTCTCTGTCGCACTAGCTGTTGTGGTCGACCCAGCTTTCGTAGCTGACTGCGTTGCACCTGCCTTTGAAGTAGTCGACGCTGCTAACATAGCTCCTGCCTTTTGCGTCGTACTTGCTTGCTTCGAGCTAGCAGCTCCAGCTTTAGTTGTAACAGCATAACTCGTGGAAATGACCGATTTTCCAAAGGTTGTTGAAATGACTTCTACTGCGAGTGTATTTCCCGAACCTGTGTCTCCAATGCTCTCCTGACCAGCTGTCGGATCAGGGTTTAGAGACAAATTGTCTGGAGCTCCACTTCTTGCAGTAGTATTGATTCCTAGCTCTGAAGAGGTGGTTGTTGGATCTAGTTTAATGGATGGATTCCTTAGTTCCCCCAATGAGCTATCTGCAGCTGAAAATATTTTATCATTATCTGTTTAGTTTGTTTATTGCTAAAGAGACTCTTACTTAGGCCAGAGTACGTGTCATCCGTTGCAAAAATAGGGTTAAATGATGAGATGTCAGCTATGATTACCAATTTTGTATTTTAAAAACTTGTTCGAATAGCCTTTGGTTCGGCTTGTATATTTACCATATTTACCCTTCGCGTTGACAACTGTCGTTCCTCCTGGAAAGGATACTGTTCCCTGTTTGACCCTAGTTGGCTGTCATAAACGGTGTTAATTTGAATGATTTATGCATAGTCAAGCAGTTCACCTTATTGTTGAGCGATGATTTGGAATCAACGTTGCATTGGTGGGTCCCACAGCACTTGCGAATAAATGCTCTTCGACTGCCATTTAAACGCAATTCTAAAAGTTATTAAAAAATAATATTAAGCAAATAACGGCACTTCTTATTTAACTTTTCACAATAGTGATCTTCACTATATTCTTTTCTAACATCCCCACACTTAGCAAAATCTGAAGAAGTTAAAAGTAAATATTAACAAATAAACCTTTGAAAATATTTAAATTACACTTTCAAAGCAGAAGGCGCTTATTAACAAAACACTAAACAGTTGCATGTCGGGTCTAGTCATGAGCTTCACTGCAGAACGATAAACATAACCTTAAAAAGCTGGGAAATACGTGCCGATAGGAACAGGAAATTACAATCGAACGGAATTTCCAAGTATGTTTTACATGTGAATAATCAGGAATACAAATAATACGCGAGCACTTAACAACTTTTGAGACTTGGGAACTAATTAAAACACACATTTTAAGTGTGCTTGTCTGTCTCCCTAGGCAGCTACTTTTTATTTTATTTTCTGACTGATAATTATCCTTTTCGCGATCAAAATTTAATTCCCTTTTTTATGTTTCGGTGATAAGAGCCCCCCCCCCTCACCCTAAGTTCCTTTGTGAGTCCCAAAGGGTTGAAATAGATAAATGTTAGAAGAACAATTGGTCTGCAATAAAACACTCATGAGCACTATACAAATATTATATATATATATATATATATATATATATATATATATATATATATATATATATATGATATTAAAATGACGGTAATACGTTGCAAAGCAAGTTAAAGAATAATAAAGAAATCAAATCAATTAGGATTAAATCTGTTTAACATCTGCATCATACAGTAAAAAAGATGTTTCTTGAATTATCCTAATGTGGACGGACATTCCTTATCATTTTAATTTGAGGTCTCAGCTGCGTGTTTTTAGGAGGATTTTGCTTACATTTTTACTAGATCAGTACGACTTTGGAAAAGCACGCGTCAGGTAGTAACGAACACCAATTAATTCAATCTTCAAATTTATTGAAAGAAAATGCATTTAAGTCAATCTTTTTTCAAACATGTGTGCAATATTTTACTTAAGCTTTCCCTTAGTAATATTCAAGCTAAAAAAGTTGTTCACGCAGTACACGTGAATATTGATTTTCCTTTTCCTCTTCATACAGATGATTACACTATAGGTCCCTAAATGATGATATATGTTTATTAAATCAAAGTTTATGAAAATAATTTGCAAACCTCGCATATAAAGTTGAACGATGCAGTTTGAAGCAAATCTGTAAATCGTGAAGTATTTCCAACTCGCAATTTCAACATTAGAGTCGTTTCTCCTGGGTTGCATTCTCCAGGATTCCTTTCAAAATAAATTAACTCAAAATTACGGATTATTGCCGCTATTCTGGCTACCTACCATCTTGTGTCATTGCAAGTAATAACAATTCCAGTGTCAAGGCAAAACTCGTATCGATTCTTACAGTCCAGTGAACTTGCACTTGTTAAAAAATCGACATTATTGTATTTCATGTCCGCTGAGAAAATGGATCAGTAAATTTGAGCCTATATCCTGAACAAACATAAAACTGTCACCATCATTAAGGGTTGTAAGGCAATCGATTTCAGCATTCGTCTCAAGTGTCAACAAATTCATTCCAAGGCTGCAACATGTTTTATAAGCGCTGACATAATCTGCCTGTATTTATTGCGCGAATGATAAAAATTAAATAATTAAAATAATATGCCTTTGCTGTGCTGAATAAATATCTTCGCCCACAAGTGTCTCTCCAAGCACCATACTGATTAGAGGAAAGTAATTTGCCGCTGGTATCGAATAAAGTTGACTGCAATATTATTTATTGATGACTTTTTATAAAAACAAAATATTAAAAAACAAAATAGGCCATTACATTCTTAGTGCATGTCTTCACAGGACAAGTAGGTTTGCATTCCGGCACCGAACCCTTTGATGAAGAGTTTTAAGTTGTGATTAAATTGCTTGATAATAATACACAATACCTCGCAAATGAACCATCGCGTATAAAAACAATTATAGTCAAACATAGAAAGTGGGGCTGGTCCTGCGGCTGGTCCCGCGTCCCATTGTATGTAGGTGCACTTGTCCAGACTGTTAGGCTCGCCTGCACCCCATGGAACTGTGATCGATATATTTATCCCAGACGGACACCAGCCCCAGTTTTTCTTGCATCCGATTTCGTCTGAATAGTAAGCAGAGGTCCAGATATAGCATTGAAAATTAAAATCTGTAAAACATTTTGCACAATGCTAATAGTTAATTGGAATGATAATTCCTAATTTATACTAAATGGATTGCGCGCCAGGCACTGTGCTTCTGCTGGAGTTTCGACTGACAACATCTCCAGGCCCATTTGACAGCAATAATTGACAGCATCATTGTAAAAAACCTGTTTCAAAACTTAGGGAATAGTTTTAATTTCTAGCAAGTTTTGAGAGGCTTGCCGGAATACGGTGCAGATAATACTGGCGGCCGCACACACTTTTAAATTCTCCTACGGAGCTGTCTGCAATTAAAGGTGCATTAAAACACGTAGTTGCAACTATAACATTGTGATAACCTTTCCAACCAATTGATTGCGCACGTTTAACAGGCTAAAATTATCTTATTAGTAATGCTATTTGGTAAGCAAGGAAAGGTCAGATACGTCTACTGTGCAACTGGTGTTCTGGCAAGAATATGAATTACATGTTTGTACAGCAGGCGTCTATTAATGAGAACTTTAATTCTTGATTTCAGCTAACCAACCAAAAATTCACCTCGCAAATGTATTGTTTAACTGTAGCGCAATCAATGTCGCTTAGAACATTGCTATTCACCGGCCCAGGTCCGATGGTGATAGAACCACAATCTTCCTCTTGACCTGTGGCGCTCTTTCCGCTTGGCTCTCTGGAATTCCACGTCAGGTTGCCCAGGACAGTGTTGTTTCCGTTGCACCAAATATACGTGCCCTCCTTCTGATAGTCGCTCAACGAAGTTAAATATTCTCCCGCGAGCCCAGAGCCATCGCCACCTAATACCATCCATCAGCAATCCCGAGAAAATATTTTATCTTTTCTTAACTGTTCATCAAATCGGAGATGCACGATAGGCGCTGCCACGACTCCACAGTGATTAGTGACATCCCAAACGAGCAACATTCAGAGGCAGCCTCAGCCCACGTTTTCTGTTCGTTAAAATATCATTGGGGGAAGGGTGCAATTGCGAAAAATTAACCTTGTCCACACTGAACAGGTAGAGTCGATCGCAAGCAACTTTTAAGAATCCGTTCGTGACTGCTTTTGCTAATAAATTAAAGAAAAAAATAAATAGATTTTAAATTTCATTTAAATGTATAAGTACGGTCAACCAGTCCTTTTGAGTCAAGCTTTGTAGCCTGTTTTTTTTCAATTTGTAAAAAGCTATAAAATGAGTTATTTTTTTAAAAATTACGATTTTACATTTGGTTGGCAGGTAAAGGGAATACATGGTGGTAATGTCGTCGTCGTTGTTGTTATGGTAGTAGTGGTTGTTGTTTTTGTTGTTGTTGTTGTTGTTGTTGTTGTTGTTGTGGGAGTCGTGGTTGTTGTTGTTGTTGTTGTTGTTGTCGGAGTCGTGGTGGTTGTGGAGGTTGACAATGACGTTAATGCTGTGGTTGCAACAGTGGAAGTTGCTGTGGTTCCTAGTGCCGTTGAAGAAATTTCAGTAGTCACTGTAAGTGAGTACATGTTAATATCTCTTTGTAGATTCATAAAAATTATTTAGTGGTAAGCTCTAAAGCTTAGATTGTTATATGGAAACAGAGAAAAACAGATTTTTGTTTATTAGCAGTGCGCAGAAAGCACGCTGAATTTACTTAATCTTCTTAATCGATATAAAGGGTGTTAACCTTTTGTCACAATCATATCGGTCAGTGCGAGACTAAAACGTCTCTTTACTTAAAGGTTAATTTTCAAAATTACCTGTTTCTTTGACAAGGGAACTCATCCCTACTGCAGGCGTGTTCTTCTGAGAAAAAAATTATGTCATATAAAGTTTTATTTTTCTTGGTTCCATATAGCATTTACATTTAATTTTGTGGTCGCGGATATAGTGCTGATGTACTCTGTCGTGTTCTTTAAGTCACAGTGACTTATAGAATCTGCGCAGCATTTTTCAATGAATATCCTACGTTGCTGCGTATTCCGAACTGCAAATCACGCTAAATATAAAGAATTGTTCAACTTTAATTTCTCTCTTGAAATACTTCTTATAAACTTCACTTTTACGATTGAAGGGATTACTGCAGATGTTTCGATCTAAGAAATGCGATAGAATGTTTTCGTAGAAAAATTTCATCCTGATTAACAAATCAGTTACATTGAACGTGCACATCGCAATCAAGGAAGGAAGAAGAGCAGTCCACATAATAATCTTTTTCACAGCGGTATGTTCTGTTTTGTGCAACACAAAAATATTAGTATCATACACTGATTATTATATGTTTATTAGAATTAACTAATTAAAACGGAACAAAACAAAATAGAAAACTCACTTACCAAAATGGTTAAATATTACATCAGTTTCAATCTGAAAGAGAAATACAGAGTGAGAGTTGTATTTTTCAAATGTGCACGTTTATGAGTGAAAAATTCACTCAGCGGATGCTGCAGGCCCGGACTTACGTATAGTTGTTGTTTCCGTTTTGATTTGCCGTCGAAAAGTTTTCATGTTCTCTATTCCATTTTTGTTACTGCGTGTGATAAATTTTAAAGATCAAATTCTATTCAATAATTTGTGCTTTATTTGCCTCGTGTTCACTTTAAATAAATACGACTGATAATATATCCTCTTCACGATCAAAATTTAATTCCCTTTTTTATGTTTCGGTGATTAGAGTCCCCCTAACGTTCCTTCCTGAGCTCCAAAGGTTTGAAATAGATAATTTTTTAGAACAACAATTGCTCTGAAAAAAACACGCATGAACACTAAACAAATAATAAACATATGTGATATTAAAATGACGGTATTATGTTGCAACGCAAGTTACAGATTAATAAAGAAATCACATCAATTAGAATTAAATAAATCTGTTTAACATCTACAGCATCCAGTATAAAAGATGTTTCTTGAATTATCCTCATGTGGACGGACATTCCTTGCTCGTTTCACGCTTTCAAAAGAAAAGCCAATTTCAGTACATCGAGTAGTACTTGATTTGTCGTCCCAGACGCCTGGTCATGGCGCCTCGCCGGTCAGTAGCAGGTCAAAGAGTGTCTTATATTTTTGATTAGAGGTCTCAGAGCTGCGTGATTTTGGCGCGGCGGCTGGCTGAACCGACTGCAACCGAATTTTGGGCCGGCGGCTGCGGCTGACGCAGCTTACAATTTTTAAGGGATGTTTGAAAGTGCTTGATGGCCTTAAGAGCTGTATTCCAATTTTGTTTTCTCAGCAACTTTTTAATTTTGGTTGGTATTTGGCGCGGCTGGCGCAGCTTGACCATATTCATGGCGGCTGTCGGTTGACCAAAAATTAGCCGGCTTACACCTCCAGTTTTAGTAACAAAGTTAATACTCATTTAATTTTATAATCCTGCTGTAAATACCGTTCAAAGCAATTAAACGCACCCAATTTAAAATTTAAATCTCACATTTTATTCAAATTCAAAAGAAAAATTTACTGTTTGCTTCTTATGCCGACAGTTATATTACGGGCCCCTAAGAAATTTTATAGTTATTCATCAGTCCAGCTCAGATTACTTCTATCAAACCTCGCAAATAAAGTTATACTTCGCAATTTGCATGTTATCTCCGAAATAAGTAGGAGACCCTGGGCTGAGCATAATCATTAGCGCAGTTTCTCCAATCTGGGGTTGTCCAGGCATCCTTTATTATAAAGACAGGTATTCATTGGCATGTAGGTTGTTTAACAGTACCAACAGTACGTACCATCTGGTGTCATTTGGAGCTATTACAATTCCAGTATCAGGGCAAAACTCGTAGCGGTTACGGCAGTCAAGTGAGCTTGCACTTGTGTAAAAGTATTTGTTGTACTTCATGTCACCTGAGGAACAATTGTATTTTAATTTCTCTAACTTCACTGAAAGTCTCACCACTATTAAGAGTTGTGAGACAATCCATTTCAGCATTCGTCTCAAGAGTTAGCAAATTCATCCCGAGACTGCAGCACACCTTATACGCGCTGATATAGTCCGTCTGAACAAATTATGTAATTGATATTTATCAAAAGTATGCTTGTGTACAACACATACACTTGTTGTACTGAATAAATATCTCCTTCCGCAAGTATCTCTCCATGCACCGTACTGGCTAGGAGATATTATCTTGCCGCTATTGTCGAACAGAGCCAGCTAAGAAATTTTTAAAATTAGGAAAATTAATGAAAACTGAAATGCACAATAAAATTACGTCCTTTGAGCACGACTTAACCGGACAGGATGGCTTGCATTCTGGAACTGCCCCCTTTTTTAATTTGAAATTGTTAATTGCGGCGAAAAAAATTGCTTTTGATGATATGCCTCGCAAATGAACCAACGCGTTAAATCACAATCGTAGTCGAACATGGACAGAGGAACCGTTCCCGTGTTGAATTGTATAAAGGAGCATTTGTCTGTCGGCAAAAGGCTGTTAGGCTCACCGGCAGCCCATGGAACTCCGATCGACATATTTATTCCCGATGGACACCAGCCCCAGTTTTTCTCGCAACCGATCCCGTCTGAGTAGCCAGAAGTCCAAACAAGACAAGGCGTTGCTACATCTATTTAAATATTTCTTCTTCGTCATCCACCAAATTAAATTAGATTTTATTACTGAAGGGGTTATTTGCAAAACACTGATATTCTGCAACTGTTTCGATGGAGAAAAGCTCTAGACCCATTTGGCAGCAATAAAGTCTGGCACTGTCGTATGTTACCTGATTGAAAATAATCAGAGTCTGAATTTAGATTATTTTACAAAACTTGCCGGGACACGGTGCAGATAGTACTGGCGGCCGCAAACGCTCCTAAATTCCCCAACGGAGCTATCTACAAAAACCATAAAAGATATTTCCCCTTTGAAAGCAACTTTCTCCTTACCCTTCCAAGCAATTGATTGCAAATATTTAGTAGGCTATTCGTCCAATTAATATTATAAATTTGTAGGGAACTGTATTTTTTTACATCAACGTCACACTTAACGTCTCTGCATGCAACTGAATTACAGGTTGGCTCAGCTGGTGCCTATTAAAATTTCAACTGGCTTAATCTTTGAACTTTTTATTTTGAGTAAAGGTAAATGTACCTCGCAAATGTAGTAATAAAGATCCGAACATTTTACATCATTGAAATAACCGGTTGTGGCACTTGTCGAGACAAATTCCACGCAAGTTTGATCAGGAGTTTGCAAATATGGACGAGACCGCAACCTAATGACTGCATTATTCACTTTTCACTTGCGCAAAAGCTGTGGATTTGCCATCTTGAGTCATTCCTGTGAAATCGAACACCCGAACCACACCACTTGAAGCGGTAATCGCAGTCGGCTGAGGATCCACTCGTCCAGAAATGTAATTCCGGCGTCCAGGGAACTTAAATTAAATAAGAGCATGCACATAATGATGAATGTTTATTTTCTCACAAATGGAATTTTTTATTTTAATCAGAGACTCCATTTTTTCCACTGTGTCGATTGAAACCAGTTTCATTCCAATGCTGCAGCAAACACTGTGCGCTTGAGCAAACGTCACCTTAAACGCAATTAAATAGTACACTGATTACTTAAATATTTTATGAGATGAACTTCTTCTTACATTGCTAGAGCCAAAAAGGTATGTTGTGTCTGCAGTTGTGTACCATGTACCGTAAGTGGCAACTTCTGGGGAAGGTAAAGTGTAAAATATGCATTAAATAAAACCCAATTTGGAACTGAAAACCTACTGATCAATCGGTTCTCACTGTTGAAAAGTGCTAGCTAAAAATATGTACTTATATATTCGTATCAATCAATTAATTTTCAAAGCATTTGGTAATTATACAAATAAAACTCGTTATTGCAGGTATTACAACAGTTAACTAATTACTAAAAGGTGCCAGGTGCCTACACTACCAAAAGTTAGTTAGATTTTTTGATATTCAACAAATTTGTCGTATGAATCTGAATTACGTTTTTTTCACACGTGGCTGGACAGCTTGGCGTGCACTCTGGAACATTTCCCTAAATAATCGATAAAATTTCATATTTCCGACTTTTAATTTGGAATCAAATTAATAACCTCGCAAATAAACGTTCGATTGGCTGCGCAGGGGAGATCGTTGAAGGTGCCAGTGCTTGAAATGTACTCCAAGCATCTTTCTCCTAAAGGATCGCTTGGCTCTGATGGAGACCAGGTTAAATTTTGGGCTAGCTTATTGCTTCCGCACCAGCCGTGGGTGAATTCGCAGCCAAAACCTGCACTTGTCCCTGAGGTCCAGTAGCCAGATGAGATCCTTATTTCAGCTAAAATAATTTTCACAGGTTATTGAAGAAACAAAATCATGTTTTTTTTAATACCGCTATTTGTGTCAAAAATGCAGTCCATTTCCTCTTTGCTTTCAAAGCTGGCGAGTTTTAAGCCATACTTGCAGCACTCTGCAAGTGCGTCAGCAAAGGTGACAATTGCAGAACTGAAAAAGTACTGTTGCCCACATGAGTTCCTGAAGATACCGTTTGGTCCTGCTGTTTATTTATCAAAATTCATTCCGATTTGACGAAACATAAATAGTCAATTTACATTTCCACGCTTTTGAAAGAGCCACCTTGGCAGAGTCCCTCGTGCAGGTGTACTGCGGGCACTGGGGAAAGGAGCAATCTGGAGCGGCTGTCTGTTTTCAGTGCATTCGAATCAATAAAATTTGGCGAGTCAAATAAAAAAATAAATTACCTCGCAGACATATCTAGCATTGGCAGTGCAAGCGGCGTCGTTATAGTTACTGACCGGTCCATTATTAGGGAAATAAGCATGTGCGCAATTTTCTCCACCTCCCGCGTTGTCTGGTTGCGGAGAAGGGAAAAATTGGCTGTTAACCACACTTCCGCCCCTGGGGGAAGTGCACCATGTAAATAGCCCCTCGTGGTTCTGATCACTCAGACCAGTCCAGAAGTTAATGTTCAGGCCTACACCGTAGTTTTTTACTGCAAGTCCGAGTAAACAAATTGAAATTCTGTCTATATATTTATGCTTTGTTGTATACTTGTGAATACATTGTCCAAACAAGCTTTTTCAGCAGCAGTTTCCAGTGCCACTAAATACATGTTCATTTTGCAACATTCCATCGCCCCAGTAGCCCAGTCAGTCTTGAATTTGTTTTAGTCGTTTATCAAAAACATATTAAAATAATTAAAATCATACAGCTGCGGTGCTGAAGAAGTACATCCTCCCACAAGCTATTCGAAGAAATCCAGGAAGGCTCACATTAGCTATATAAAAAAAATACAATAAATGATTATTTCCAAACTTTATATTTTTACACAAGATTAAATCATCAGCGTCAAGAATTTTTGTCTGAAAATGTCATTTATTTAATTTTATTCGAAAAATCAAATACAAATATTAAAGCAGTACGTCTTTGGCACAGGTGTAAGCTAAACACGGAGGCTTGGTGGTGGTTGGAACAGGCACCTCGAAATGAAAATTTAATGTCTCCAAAATAATTATTATTATTAATTTTATCCGTACCTCGCAGATGACATATTTACTGGCAGTGCATTCAACATCTTTCAAAGTAATTCTTTTCGGTTGTCCAGCATTCAGCTGAACCGAAACGCAATCTTCCTCTGCGCCTTGAAAACTTGTAAAGCTTGGCTCTCCCGTGGACCAATAAATATTCGTCCCAAGTGACGTGAAGTTAGAAGTGCACCAAATGAATTTGTTGGAGATCTGATAGTCAGACCCTGAAGTGAAGTATTCTCCAGGTAGACCAGCACCATCAATGCCTTAGTTTTAATTATGAATTTTGTTATTTTAAACAGCTATATTATTTACTATTGATTAGGTCGGAAATACAAATCAATTCTTCCTTCGTTTCAATGCTAAGCATCTGCATCCCAAGTGAACAACAGTAGCTTGCCGCAGAAGTCCAGTTTCGCTATATATCCAGAAACGATTTGAAAATATAAATATTGATGATATAAATTGTACCAGGGCTGCGCTGAAAACATATAGTCTGTCACAAGCTTGTTGGGATTTGGCATCGACAAGTTTAGTAGCTGTAAATATAGTAGTTTGCAATTTTGTAATAGCTCATTAAACTAATTATCGAACAAATTAAAATCTCTTACTATCCACTATTCCATTTGCATTGAGATTTTCAGTCTAGATGTTGTAAAATTTTAACATAATTATAAATATATGTAAAACAATCTTCGTTAAATAAACATTACATTCACACTGCAACCATATGGTAAACACGGAGGCCTCAAAGTTGTGGTTGTTGTTGTAGTTGTTGTTGTAGTTGTTGTTGTTGTTGTTGTTGTGGAGGTTGACGTCGAGGTTGGCCTTGTTGTTGTAGTGGTAGTTTGTTTTAAGGTGCTAATAGTGACGCTCGTCCCTTTATTGATGGACGTCAAGATTGCTGTTGAAGTCAGTGACGCGGCAAAACCTTTGATCGTCGTAGCTGTGTATGCTTGTTTTGTGGCTCCTGCTGGCGTTGTTGTAATCGTCAACGCCTTTGTCGTTACACCAACGGCTGAGGGGGTGCCTGTGGCTGTTGTTGTGCTGAGGACCAAACCACCAGCAATTGGCTGGGCTGCTGTTGTTCCACCAGAATTTGTGGTGATGCTGGTCAACGCCAATTGCTTGGACGTCGATATGGATATACCAACTTGAGATATTGTGCCAATTATAGAGCTGGTTTCTTTCTGCAACGCTGTCTCTCCTGGCACCGCTGCTCCTGTCGACGTTAGTCCTCCGACTTGCTGCAGAGTAGTACTCTCGGTGGACGGCTCAACCACAGAGCCGTCGGCATTATTGACGGGTTCGATTGAGGTTGAAAGGTCCCAATTCCAGGAAACCTCGATTGTGTTTATGGTTACTCCGCTTATTGATCCAATATCAGTAATTTGCGTGATTTTTTGTATTCCTCCACTGGTGGTTCCACCCGCTTTTTTAGTTTGATATAAGATTTCTTTTGGCACCGCATTTTTTAATTAATTACCTTCCAACATTTTTCCGCCACTCTCTAAAAGGGGAAACGAATTAAATGTTACATTTCTCTCGTAAATGATTTTTTACCAACTGTGACTGCATTGTTTTTTGCGCTGCTTGATGTAGTATGAACTATATTATTTGAAGTTTTCTGTCTCATTTAAATTTAAGAATTATTAGTAGAAAGAATCAAATTAGTTTTAACTATACGTTTTTACTGCCGACAATTAGATTCGCAGTTCCATCGCAAGATTTAATTCCGCAACATTTGATAATGTGCATTCGGCGTGAGGCTTTAGCTGCAACCAATTGTTATGAAAATAACCATTCTGGCTGCCTGTTAGCATACCATTGAACACTGCAATTTTAATTATATCCCTCTTAATTCCCACAGTAAGTGTCGGAAACTGAAAATACACGTTTTTGCCGGCACCTAATTTTTAAACAGAAATATATTTACATATTCAAGCGTCAGAAGGATTAAGGTAGCGTAAAAGAGATGCATGTTAGAACATGACCAGTTCCCCAGCTTTTGCCAACCGCTGAGTGTACGCACCAATGGGTCTTCAACGTTGTTGGGGATTTACGCTTGGTCACAAAAACATACAAAATGACTAGAAAGCAAGTGTGTACAATTAATGGGGTTTCACGCGTCACATTTTGACACATGATAGAAATTTTTGATTTATAGCTGTCCAGCTTATCAAGGTCATTTTATTTATTTTTTTTCCTGAGCTTAGAATTTCCAAGGAGGCGCGTAAAAACCACGTACACGCTGAAATAAATTCATAAAATTTTCTTTGAGTCTTCGAAGCTGTAAAATGTTTAATTTAATTTACTGAGTTTTGGGCACGGTGATATTAAAGATATGCCCTGACCTTTGGTGGGAGAGTGAGTCATACAAGTTTAAGGAAGGAGAGATTTCAAAACAAGATATTTGCGATTTTGGCTGAAAAATCACCACTCACCAGTCCTATGAACTTTTAAGCCATTTTACCCATTGTTAAAGCAGTAAAATAACGCGGAAACCTACTCTTATTGTTTTGTTTTAACACATTTTTGACTACTAAGTTTGAATTTTTGTTTAAGCTTTTGTTTAGCTTTATAATTTCAACTGAAAATTTCTAAAATGACAAGAGTTAACTTTATTTTAGCCATCAAAATTAATTTTATTTCCATACATGAGTTTGAATAGCCTTGAAATTTTACTCCCTATTCCCAATTTAGTTGAAATTTTTGAAAACAAAATAAAATGAAAATGCGTAAATTCAGATAATAAAATTCATTGCCTAGTTTCGCAAGAATAGATCGGCAGCAAAACCGGCCGAAAAGTCTCCATCAAATGGAATAAAAATCGAGAAAATCAAATACACAATTTTTTGCTTATGTTTGTACCAAGTAGGCAGAGGCTTCGCCGCAGAAAAGGGCCTAAGCCCTGAACATAATAGTCGTATTGAAATCTTATGAGCATGCCCCTCTCGCGCAAAATCCGTTCAAATCGAACGACGTCACAAGCGCAACACGCAAAGCGTCGAAATCAAAGAGGGGGGAGTGTGACTGTTTTTAACATCCGTGCGGCTAAGGAGAGTAGAGACTAGGAGGCGACATTCGGTATCAAGCTGATACCCTACTATATGCACGCCAGCTTTATTTGCACGGTGTTAGTATGTTGCTAAGCAACGCGACTGATTCCTAGTAAACAATCAGTCTAACAATGGGTCGCAATATCGGAAATCGCAGGAAAGCCCCGAAATCTCGCGTTCGGGACGGATACAGACCTTCGGACAGTCGGATGGATCGCCAATAACAGCAAAAGTGTCAGCCGCGAGTCATGTTAGTAGGTGAGCTAAACAAGCTTCGTCTAGTGTGCACCAGGTGTGCAAACACAACAGACTAACCTGAAGACTTTTGCTCTTATTGGCGATCCATCGGACTGTCCGAAGGTCTGTATCCGTCCCGAACGCGAGATTTCGGGGCTTTCCTGCGATTTCCGATATTGCGACCCATTGTTAGACTGATTGTTTACTAGGAATCAGTCGCGTTGCTTAGCAACATACTAACACCGTGCAAATAAAGCTGGCGTGCATATAGTAGGGTATCAGCTTGATACCGAATGTCGCCTCCTAGTCTCTACTCTCCTTACGTGCGGCATTCAAGCTGTGTCATCCCTTCAGGTCAGCTAATCTTTTTCAGGAAAAACAGCAAACGCATTCTCTTGTAGGCTAACTTGACTGTGGAACAGAGAGAAATCAGATCGAAATGGTTCGAGTCATAGCTGACGATGCGATGTTCCAAGCAGAGCTCAACTCAGCTGGAGTTAAACTTGTAGTCGTTGACTTCACCGCTACTTGGTATGGAAATAAAATTATTTTATCTACTATCTACTATGGAAAAGTCACAGTTTTCGCCGCCGAGTTACAGTTTTCTTACCCCTACTTTAACATGGGATTCTCATAAGAACTGGCGAGATGTGTAACCCGGCAGAAACTGTAACTTTACCATACACTATGTACTTCTTAATTTTTATTTTGTATTGGTCAATTATTATGTTGCAATAGTTAAGGTTTTTTTACAATTGCAACAATCAACTTATCCTGTTGTTAAATGTATGTATATACGCAATATTTAACTCCGAAATGTTGCAACACTTGGATCATGTTAAGTGAATTAATTAACCTAATGGTCTAAATGATCTGTGATGGTGTGATGGATAATGGCTTATGATAGAAGCAAATATTTACGAGATCGATGCTTTGCAGGTGTGGCCCATGTCAGAGGATGGCCCCGGTGTTTGAGTCTCTGGCCAACAAGTACCCTAAAGCAGTTTTTCTCAAAGTGGATGTGGACGAGTGCCAGGAGACGGCAGGCAACCAGGGTGTCTCCGCCATGCCCACCTTTATATTCTACAGAAACCGAGTCAAGCTGGACAGACTGCAGGGTGCCGACCCGAACGGGCTTGAGGCAAAAATCCAGCAGTATTACGGCACTGATGAGGCTGAGGAAGATTCTGGGGTTGCTGGACACGTAGGTTTCGCTTTGAGCAGAAAAGGATGGCCAAATTACTTTTGTAATTTATACAGATGGACCTGAACACCTTTATCCTGAAGCAGCAGTGCGAGTGCATGAACGAATCTGATGAACACCCTTTGGCCGATTGTCTAACTAGTTCAAGCGACTTCCTTGAATCTGACTGTGATGAACAGGTGATTTTGCTTTTTTATTCGGATCTTTATTATGATCAACCAAATTGTTATTTTTCCCATCCCTTTTTTGGAGCTTAGCGTATGTGAGAACAAGATGCTTCCATCTACGCATACTAGGCTGATCCCTCTAGGTGTGTTTGGTGTTGGGGGTAAACAATCAAGAGGCATCAATCTGTAAATTAGTCACTCCAATGGGAGTGGCGAGAAAAGTGGATTATGTGCGCTTGCGCTGTTTACCTTAGTTGCTATGTGTGGAGGGGAGACAATGAGCGTTCTTTCGCTTGCTCACTCTCCCTCCACCGCCCTTTTTTCATTTTTTTAAATTACATTTAATTTATTAGAATAATATTATTAAATGATTTTATTGAATTGTTATGAATTACTTTGTTTAACTGATTAAAAAGTTGCTAAAGATATTGTTGAGCCATGAGCTGTTAACTTGCTGCATGTGTTAAATCCATAAATAACCAGGATAAGGTCAGAACTAACAAAATCAATTTGTCTCATCATCATCTCGTCAAGGAGTCTCCACCAGTCTGCGTTCTAAATTTCATCATGATTTGCCTGAAATTTCTTATTTTTAAAAATTTGAGAATCCCCTTAAATTTTGCATTTTAGCTTGGAAATGTTACTAGATTGAAAATTAAATTTGGTATTTTTTTGTTGCAGCTGATAATCAGTTTAACCTTTAACCAAGCTGTCAAAGTGCATTCGATCAAATTCAAAGGACCCCAAGATAAAGGCCCAAAGAATGTCAAGATTTTCATCAACCAGCCCCGCACCCTTGACTTTGATGCTGCCGAATCCAATCAAGCCGTGCAGGAATTAGAGTAATTAATTGCTGAATGATTACATAATAGAAATCTATGTAAATTCAAATTGCTTTTTTTCAGATTGACTGCTAAGGACTTGGAAGGTGCTCCAATGAATTTGCGTTTTGTCAAGTTCCAAAACGTGCAAAACATTCAGTTGTTCATCAGCAGCAACCAGGCTGGCACCGAGACAACGCAAATCGACCATCTGGTAATTTTGGGCTCACCCATTTGCACAACCAACATGGGAGAATTCAAGCGGGTTGCAGGAAAGAAAGGCGAGAGTCACTGAAGCGTTAAATAATGGTTCATTGAAAATGATTCCACTCTTTTGTATCATGGAGAACTAAAAATAAACTTATTATTTATCGCCTCGAACTGGAAGCTATGTTATGGCATTGCGTTGGAGTCCACCTTGCAAAACTTAAATATAAACATGAGAGCAAACTTGAGTGTTATTAATAAAATTACCTTTTACCTTTTTTGAGCTAAAAATATTGTGATGCGGGAAATTAATAAATAATTGAAATTTTGAGTCCACATTGAGCAAGACTTGTCTTATTATTAGTGGAAGGGTACTAATAATTATATTTTTTTAATATTTAAGTTTGACAAATGAGCAAAAACACTTGATGTTTTTTGCCAGTGGTTAAATTTTAATCTATTAATTATATTCCAGAAGGCAATCGGAATTATATATATATTGTATGTTATAATATGTATCATATTATATTGAGTGTTTGTGTTGAATAAGGCAATCTACATCACTGGTTGAGAGCTGTTCCTTTAAATATCTGTGAATTTCCCCGCGCCACATGCTATTGGTGGGACACAGTTCTATCCACTGATCTGATTGGTGGTCGGAAGTGACGTCTACAGTAGTTGCAAGACGTAAATAAACATGGCTGGCAAGAGCAGCATGGTAAATAAGAAAAGCATAAATTTGCTTGATTGCAGTGACTCGGAGGAGGAAACAAACCTGAAAATCAATGAGAATTACGCAGAAAAGTATAATAATTGGAGGGGAAAAGAGGAGCTGCAGAAATGTAAGTGAACTAACAAAAAGCATGTGAGTTTTTAAGCCATGCTTGTTATTTGAATTTGTCAACAGTCGTCGATCGGTATGGCGAGGAGCCACTGAAAAATTTTAATGAAGATGATGAAGAATCTTCTTCGACAGACGAAGATGATGATGCCAGGGTATGTAACTTATTTATCTGAAGCCTTCACCTGAGAATTTAAATGATGATCGACTCTGTATACATTAGGAAATTACTGCCGACGTGGAGAAGCAATTTTTCAAAACTCTCGCTTGTCTCAAGAAAAAGGACCCGAAAATCTATGATGAGAAAACTACATTTTTCAAGATAAAAGAGCCAAGTGAGGATGAAAGTAAAAATAAGAAAAAGACGGATGAAAAGCCAATGTACTTGAGAGACTATGAGAGGAAAATGTTGCTGGAGAATGGCGGCTTGGTCAGCAGCAGTGAAAATGAAGGTAGGTTTACCATGATTTGGGAATTAGAAAATCAAAAGTGATAAATAATTCAAATGTTTTGCAGATGAAGACCAGATAGAGAGGTCCTATTCGCCGACATTTGTTCAAGAGCAGAGGGAAATTAAGCAAAGCTTCAAAAGCGCTCTTGAGGATGACAGTGACAAAGAAGACGAAACTGGCATTGGTGGCCTGTTCAAGCCGAAAACAAAGAGCAATGCAGAAAAGGTTAATATTAGCCTTTTTTGTTTTCTTCTTTTGCTTGAAACTATGTATAAATGTTTAGGAAAAAGAAGAGGAAGACTTCCGGCAATGGTTGAAAGGTCAGAAGGACCAGCTTGATGACAAAGAGGAGGAGTCTGAATTGGGTGCTTTGAAAAATTACTGGAACAATCCAGAATTGGACGAGGGAGAGGCATTCTTGAGGGACTATATTCTGAATAAGAGGTCTGAATTTAAAATGCCAAATCCCATTTAAATATCCTGTTTATTGCTGTAGATATTTAGATTCTGAAGAGCCAGGTAGGAAGTTCTTGAAAAGGTCAGCTCACAAACCAGAAGAAGAATCATCTGATGAAGAAATGGAGAATAAGATGGAACAGTTTGAACACAAGTACAACTTCCGGTTCGAGGAGCCAGATCAAGAATTTCTGAAGCGCTACCCAAGGACAATGACAGGCTCTCTGCGACTTAAAGACGACCACAGGAAGCAGCACAGGGAAGAAGTGAAAGAGAGGAAGGAGATGGAAAAGGAACAGAAGAGGCAGGAACTGAAGCAGCTCAAAGCAATCAAGCGGAAGGAGCTGGAAGAGAGGCTAAATAAACTGAAGGAAGTCACTGGAAACTCAGACATCCCGTTTGAGGTAGGACCCTTACTGCTCAAACATATTTTTTTCTAGTATCGCCATGCTTTAAAATATGAGTAAAGAACAGGTCTTTTTTCAATTTAGCAGTTTTTTAGGATTTTCAGTAAAAAATTTCAATCTAAAACAATACAATGGTTGCACGTTTCTGCATTTTTGGGATTTTCGCAGACATTATTATTTTTTTCCTCTAAAAATAGAGTCAGGGCTGAAAGACAAAAATCACGTTTACTATAGATACTTTTTGGAAAATTGGAGAGCCTCGCTTAGGTAAAAATCACACATTTAATAGCTTCTATAATTGTAACTTGAAACAAAGTTAACAACTAATCATGAAGTTAGGGAAAAAATGCAAGGTGCTATTTTGTAGGTCCTTGCTGCTATAAAAACACCAAGAGTATTTCTGGCTGGTCAATTGCACAAATATTCAGTGGTGGTGCATTTTTGCGCATTGCAAAATTGTCCTGTTGTAACAAGTTAGAGTTAATTTGAGTAATAGAAGATGTTAGCGCAAACATAAAATCAGAAAATAATCTGAATTTTTTTTCATTATTTATGTCGAAAGCTATCTGTGGCAGATATAAATCCCATTCCTTCTGGTTATTATTTACATGACAACGCATAACAGTCTCAAATACTCTATTAACTCTTTCTACTGGATTGGCTTGCGGATGATATCTTGGTGTAAATTGTAAATCTACATTGAACCTTTTGGCTAAACTTTTATATAATTCACTTTTGAAAATTTGAGCATTGTCTTGAATGATTAACTTTGGCGCTCCATACAAGTAAAATACACTCTCTAGTGCCTCGCATACACTCTTTGCTGCTGCATCCCTCAACGCCTTCAGTGTAACATGCTTCGTAAACAAATCAACAACTGATATGGCGAAACATATCAATCATACAAGAACTTAAAGGAGTGATATACAATTACTCGTTACACTGTCAAGAAATATGCTACCTAAACTTACGCACATTTTCACATCAGTTAAATTTAGTTAAAAACCAGATTTTTCATATCACAGGGCATTGATTTGGATGAGGATTTTGATCCTGAGAAGCACGACAGAAATATGCAAAACATGTTTAACAAGGAATTCTATGATGCCGAAGAGGAAGAAGAAAAGCCAGAATTTCCAGACCTGGACAAGGAGCTAGAGCTGGGTACGTTATTGGCACTAGTCTCTAAAACTCATACTGATTAAATTGTTTAGAAAACTGGGACCAGTATGGTGGCGACGAGGGTGGAGAAGGCATTTCCACTTATGAGCCGCATTGTGAAGATGCCGACTTCAACATGGACTGCGATTTTGATCCGAGCAAAAACTTCCAGAGGGAAATGCTCGAGAATCAAAGCAGCCGTAGGAAGAAAAAGAAGAGGTCCAAGCTGGCTGAGATACTGGCGCAGAAGAAGCCTGAGTTTGAGCGAGAGAAGCAGGAAGTGGACAAGTACTTGGACGAGTACTATGGAATGGACTACGAGGACCTGATCGGCGACATGCCCACGCGTTTCAAGTACAGAGAAGTGGTGCCCAACAGTTTCGGCCTGACCATCGAGGAGATCCTGATGGCTGACGACAAGGAACTTAACCGGTGGTGCTCCTTGAAAAAAACCTGCATGTACAGGAACCAAGACAACGAGATGTACGACGTGCAAGCGTACGGCAAGAAAGCAAACATGGAGGCTCTCAAGAGGAAAATTCTTCCCAGCCTGTTTAAACAGTAAGTCATTTTTGCTACTATTGCCTTCCCCCTTGTTTATGATCTTGACTAATTAAACGGTGACTTGTAATTTAAATTTGCCAAATAAAAAATTTCAGCGAGGAAGAAGAGCAGGATGGAGAAGCGAGCGCCAAGCAGAAGCGGAAGAAGAAAAAGAAGAATAAAAATAAGGCACTGAATGGAATAGCTGAACCAGAGAATGGACCTGCTAAAGTTGAGCTTGAAGTTCCTCAATCCAAGAGTGAACCCAAAAAGAAAATGAAAAGAAAGAATAGAGCCGAGGAACCTCCTAAGAAGAGAAGAAGTGACAAAAGAGAGGCCAAACCGGACAGTTACAGTGACATGTCTGATGCTAGGCTTAAAGCGTTTGGAATTAATCCCAAGAAGTTCAAAAATAGAATAAAGTATGGCAAAAAGAACAAATAAACTTACAACCCAAATCCTTTTTAAATCAAGCTCCATGATTTTCATCTCAAAATCCATTTACCCTGGGTACATTCTGCTCTGCCATGTACTTATTTCCTCATATATATAGTGTTTACATAATATACCACCTGTAGTTTAAAGTTTTAATCTAGAATTTTTCTCAAGTTATAAATTGGGCAAACATTTCGGAAAAACTTAATTAATTTCAAGCACATTGTTCAATCGTTTTGATTTATGATAAACAGTTTCCCCTTAACAATACAAATTAAATGATGGGTCATACTTTTATTTTCCAAAACTCGAGGAGATTTTACCAGAGGGGACCTCAGGATCCTCAAATGATATTATTAATATTTTGATTTAATTAATTTTAAAGGTCATAAAATTGGATTTATCTACTTGTAAATTGTTGTTACTATTAATATGTGGGAAAATGAAGTTAAATGTTAATCATTAATGTTATAGACAGCTTTTAAAAATTTAGATGTATAGCCAAACTACGTTACATTACGTATTGTTAAACTGGTGAAGTTTCAGCAATTGTTTTAGTTAATACAATAATTGTTGATGAGCTATGAGGTGTTTTCTGGTCCCATCCATAAAACATTTTAGTCAGAAATTGAAAATTTTATTTTATAGAACATTGATCAATCCTTGTATAGGGAAGTCTGCACACAAAGTTTCTTCATGATTGGAGAAAGTACCCTTTCCATATTTTGAACATGGGATTCTTCATAAGGTGCCGTACTAACACCCAAAACTGATGCTAGAATATAAATTTTAACTGTCATTTTCTTCAGATTTCATGAAACAACACAATTTAGGCATAATGTGGCTGGTTAGAGTGGAACGAATCTTCTTTGTTAGTCGTGTAGAGCATGAAATTTAAAAAACGGAATGTCTTGTTGAATTTTTCAAAGCTTTTATTTCAAAGTGCATACAGGGTGTTCAAGTTGTCCTTCAGCAATACCGTAGTTGACAGTTTAACTTAGAAATGCATATATAAAAATCAAGCTGCAAATCTAGAATGAAGAAATTATCTCGGGTCTCCATTAGCGATAAACGCGGCGATGTTGACAATAAATAACTACTTGGTGTGCCACGCAAGTGACATCCTTAAAAGAAATATTACTGATTTGTTAATGAATTACACTTGGAGACTGATCGCATATAATTAACTTACTGAAGAGAAATTAACGATCATTTTGCAAAATAAAAAGTTTCAACTATTTTTCACGCATTCCTTGCTTGATCTGCTGCGGCCAACAAAAGAGATTAACCATAGAGGTCGTCCTCTTCGTCTTGGAAAGCAGCCTGATCGCGGTCAGGAGCACCCTGACCTCCCTGAGGCTGGTTGCTTGCATTGCCGGCGGATGCAGGGAAGCGGAAGTTGGTTCCGAATCCGCGAGACTGCTGCAGGGTCTGCGAGAACATCTCGTACTTGCGAATATCATTGTCGGACACCGAGCGGCGCGCGAACCGCATCGCCTCCTCAAAGTGCGCCCGCGAAATCTCAGGCACGGGGTCTTCTTCGTCCTCCATCTGTAAAATAATAAAATAAATCAGGCAAATAATTTAAGTGGATAGCTACTATTGAAAGCGAATTTTTTCATTGAAGGTAATGAAAATTCTTAATCTGGCATGAAATTTTTAACTTCATTGACAAAAACAGTCTACACCTATTTGAAAGTGTGCTTAAAATGGTTAACTCACCTCCATGGCCTGACCAGCAGCCCGTTCCCTCTCCCTGCGAATTTCAGCCTCAATGCTCTGCCTGATGGCCAGCTTGACAGCCCGCTGGCAGATTTCAGTCAGGTCGGCGCCAGAGAATCCGTGGGTAACCTTGGCCAGGTAGTTGAGGTCCACGTCCTTGGCAACAGGGGACTTGCGCAATCCCGACCTGAAAATGGCCTCCCTGGACTTCTCATCGGGCAGTGGAATGTAGATCAGCTGGTCGAGACGGCCTGGGCGCAGGATGGCGGGGTCGATGATATCTGACGTACAAGAGGATATAAATATGAAGGTTTTGATTCTTGGGGGGATCGTAGTTATCTTACCAGGTCGGTTTGTGGCTCCAATGATGAAAACGTTCTTTTTGGCTCCCATGCCGTCCATTTCAGTGAGGATCTGGTTGATGACTCTGTCAGCAGCACCACCAGCGTCACCGACATTACCGCCTCGCGACTTGGCAATTGAGTCCAACTCGTCAAAGAAGAGCACGCAAGGTGCAGCAGAGCGAGCCTATATCAAACGAAATAATAACAGAATTTAATAGGTTTTAAGCTCATTTATACAAAATAAAAAAACACTTTAAAGGAGAGCACATCCAAAAATTCGGAAAAAATGATTGTTTTCTTATTACCACCCTACAGAGTTTCATATATTTTCCCAACAAAATTTTTTACAATAGTCACGATTTTACAGTTCTAGATGTTGATATCTCAAATTTAATAGAATTGTTTGCAAATTGTTATCTGGATTGGCAAGATTTTTCTGATTTGAAAAAATGTTTAAAAAATCCAATTACAAAAGGGTTACAAGTTTGATTTTACAATTCAGCGGATTTGAGTTCTAGAGCAAATATCTTGGCAATTTCGGAAGGCTGTTGAAATTTGCAATTTTTACTTATGAAGGCAAAATTTTTCTATCCCTCCTTTCCTGGAAAAGCCATGACTCATATTTACCAGAAAGTTAATCGATCTGCCAAAAAAATTAAAAAGCCAAAAATAAGCATGCTTGATATTAAGAAAATGAACTCAAGACAAATTCAAACTAAACAGCAAGCCACTACACAACTCCACGCGATATTCCTGGAGCTTTTTCTCTTAGTGGAAAAATCACAAACGTTTGATAAAGAGCAATTATTATCTGTTGTAAATATTAACCTTATCGAAGACATCTCTGACGTTGGCCTCAGACTCGCCAAACCACATGGTGAGCAATTCTGGTCCCTTGACAGAGATGAAATTGGCCTGGCATTCATTGGCAATGGCCTTGGCTAGCAGGGTCTTGCCGCAGCCAGGTGGCCCATAAAAGAGTACACCGCGAGATGGTTGCATGCCGAACTTGAGGAATTTGTCCGGATGCTCCACCGGGTACTGCACCAGCTCCTGCAGTTCACGCTTGACGTTCTCCAGACCGCCAATATCTTCCCAGGTGACGTTGGGAACCTCCACCACGGTCTCGCGAAGAGCGCTCGGGGTGCTCTTGCTCATAGCGTACTGCGCAGGGAAAATTCAAACAAATTAGTATAAATAGAAGGTAATAATATTGATGATTGACTAAAAATCAAGAAAATTTTATTTTCTGATCTAATTCCAATTCTCTCAGAAAGACTAATCAAACTATCAAAGTAAGATCAAGAAAGGAAAAATTGTTCATCATTCAGAATTGGAATTATTGCTGAAGTATTACCTCAATATTTTTAACTACAAATTTATTTTGCAGATAAGGAAATATTAGAAAAATGACCAATTTATCAATTTAAGTCTTGCATGTCAAGTATTGTGAAGTATGGTATGCAGATTCTCCTTGACAAGACGAAGTTATCATTGTTTAATATGTAGATTTTCTCCGATTTATTGCTAATTGTTATAATTTTAATGTTTGCTCGTATAAAAACACTGAAGACTTGCCAATGGATTAAATTTAAAAAAAAACTCACTCTAAAGTTGTCCATTGTGACAGCCAGGGCGTTCAAGATCTCAGCATCAATGGTGTCGTCCTCTAGATCAATCAGGTCCATCTTCTCACGAATCTGCTGCAGGGCCGCCTCCGAGCAGAGAGACGCAATGTCAGCGCCAACGTGGCCATGAGTCTCGGCCGCAATCTGTTCGAGATCAACGTCACCGGCCAGCTTGACGTTCTTGGTGTGGATACGCAGGATCTCCAAGCGACCAATGGCATCAGGGATGCCAATGTCAATTTCGCGATCGAAACGACCGAAGCGGCGCAGAGCTGAGTCAATCGAGTTGGGCCTGTTGGTGGCGGCCATCACGATCACATGAGAGTTCTGCTTCAAGCCGTCCATCAGGGTGAGCAACTGTGACACGATACGGCGCTCTACCTCTCCATGTGTCTGAAAAATAAAAATAGTTCGTTTTAGTTAGTATCAGACGGACCAATTTTTAAACATCATAAAATTTCTGAGTAAGGGTTAACTGGTTGTATCTTCAAGATTTGCTCACTATTGGATTGGCTTAGTCAAGAGCTTTCAGAAAGTGTTAATTAACCACAATTTGACCCTCCGCGTTATAAGGGTGTTTGAGAACAAGATTACGGGCTCATCAGGACGTTTCCTGAAGTGTGGAGTTTAAACACGATTCTCTAAAATATTCTCAAGAAAAAATATCCATTTCACCTTTTCTCTCTTTGGTGCAATAGCATCAAGCTCGTCAATGAAAATGATTGCGGGAGAGTTCTTGTCCGCCTCCTCGAACGCCTTGCGCAGGTTGCTCTCCGATTCGCCAGCAAGCTTGCTCATGATTTCAGGACCTGCACAATTTGGTTAAATGATTTTAATTTATTTAATAGTTTGTTAAGCACAAACCATTGATAAGGAAGAAGAATGCGCCAGTCTCGTTGGCGACAGCCCTAGCAATCAAAGTCTTTCCCGTTCCAGGAGGTCCATAGAGCAGTATTCCGCGGGGCGGCTTCACTCCGATGGCCTTGAACAGAGAGGGGTGCCTCAGGGGCAGCTCGACCATCTCCTTGATCTGCGCCATCTGCTTGCGGCAACCTCCGATGTCGTCATAGCCAACCGCGTTCAGCTTTTCTTCCTCTTCCTAAGAATTTTCTGTGTTAAAATCAGGACGAAATGGAAAGAAACAAGGAATAACCTCGCGCTTGATGGCGTCGCCCTCGCAGTGGATAACCGTGTCAGGTGCCACAATACAGAATGGAGCGGGATCAGTCTCAACAACCTTGAATTCAACCGCACGCATGCCTCCACGCACTATCAGCATGTCATCTTTGTGCACGGGCCTGTAAGCTTCCATGAAGTAAGGCTGCAAGTACGCTTCAAACAGGTTGCTGCAAGATAAAACAGATTTTGTTAGAAACAAATAAAATCACGGGAGTAACAATAGTTTCTAAGGATCAAGAAATACCGAGTTTAAAAATAAACTGGGAATAGTAGTTAAATTTCCTGTTTTTATTCTCTACTCAGATGTTTTTGAATAATTTTGATAATATTATTTATTTCTAGTTGTTTAAATAATTTAAATAATATTTCATGTTATCAAACACATCAGATAAACGTTATTCAATGTTTTCGAATAGGAAAAATTGTTCTTACCCTGTGAGACCTTCTATGGTGTCATCAATGGGCAAAACGTGGATGCGCTTGCCGTATTTCACGTCCGGACATGCCTGAACAGTCACTACATCCGAAAGATGAACTCTTAAATTGTTTCGAACCTGAGACCAAAATGAATAAACAATTTTTTCAAAACCATTCAAAATAAAATACGCACCACACGGTTCATGCGGATTTTTTCATTTGCACAATTTTCATCAGAGAGAACGATGCAGACGGTTTCTTTTCTGCGTTTGCCCTTGATGAGCACTGTGTCTCCACGGAAGAGCTGCAGCTCGTCCATTTTTGTCTGCATTCATAAATAGGTCAGAAAAATAAAACCAAGTTAAAAAAAATATTTATACCTGTGAAAGAGCAACCACTGAATTGTCGTCATTGCTGGCCTCTTCGACAACGAGTCTGTTGGGACGGTCCTTGCGACGGAGGATTGCGGTGGCTAAATCGTCAGGACTGAAACATCATGATTGAATTTAGGATTAGGAAATCAACCCAATTATTTGTTAACACGCGCGAACCCGGTCAATTCGAGTCGAGCAGAACATTGGCTAATTCGATTTAAGTTTCTCGGGTGCAATTGTTTATGTAACTCTTTAATTAAGAATTAGTAGTGTCATTGCCCTCCATAATGGCTGTCGATTTTTTTCCCGCAGTGCTTAGTAATTTTCTGAAATTTGGGTTCAGCGCAAATGACACGGTTGGATCTGTTCATCTCAGTGACGATGCTTGACGCAAAGAGAAATTTTCATAGACATTCTTAGCTATGTAGATGACTTGCATTGGTGATGTCCCAATAACATCCTATGCGGCTGGGCTGTTATGTACACACCAACCACACACCATAAAGCGCAATCCACGGATAAGTGGCACTGTGTTTATGGAACTCTCTTAGGGCCAGTTCAAATTTTATCGAATCAAAAATTAATTCAAATATTTCTGAATGTGCTGCAGTGAGGATTTCCCAAAATATTGACTAGTTTCCTTAATGTCTAAGATATTCGAGTAAAAACAGATGAAGAACGCCACGATGACAGAGTGAAATTCGCGACCTAACAATACTAGCGACCGGTTTCAAACTCCGACTCTGAAGTTTCTTCTCAAAATATCACATCGAAATTTAGGCAGTAGTTGCTGCAAAGGTAACACAATTTAATACCACTCACTTATTCCCTGCTGACATTCTGGAAACCGGGATAGTTAAAGACTTTTTGTGCGTCACAAATCCAAGCTTCGTCCCAACTAATCGCTGCTGCACTTCTTGGCAAGGCGAGTTGTTAACAGTCGGCTTTTATAGCACTAACAAGGACGCCACATTGAAAACAACTTTTTATCAGAGGCCCGCCCCTTAAGGCAGACAGCAGACCTTTGCTGCACCCAACCTGCTGTGTCATCTGTAGCTAATATGGCGTCTCTTCGAGTCTTCATTTACTTTTAGTAATGTCTGCCTGGTTTGCTCCCATTGGCACAACACATTGGCTTTGACGGGAGATTTCAGATCTTCCTATTATTCGAGATCCATATGCGCAGTGTACTTTATTTAGATACGACGCAGCTTTGCTTGAAAATTTCATGTGAATACACTCTAACGACTCGTGACGTCATCGAACAGACGGCTCGACTTGCTTTGCTGTTGCCTCTAATGCTGAAGTTTACCTACCCAGCAAGATGGCAGGCATCAAAGGTAAAATCAATCGAATTTCTACTAAAATTTTTGCGATTGTCGTCCCGCCCGCAATTAATCATGCATGCTCTACAGTGATAGTGACTCAGGGAATGTCATATCATATGAAAATGCGCGTTTTTTGTCTTCCAGCTTCTTAAATTTTGTTGAAAATCGTATTAACCTTTTCTCCCTTGCTCAGTTAAGTAGTTGATGACATTTCTCTGATGTTTCGCACGTGACTTTATTACGCTCTAGTCGAATTATCTCATTTAGAAAACAAACAATAAATAATAATTTTGTGTTCCATGATAATTTCATCAATTTACTTGGGCCTTCCTTAATGCAGCGTAAGTGACAAAAACATTAATCGAAAAATTTGTTTCTAAAATATTTATCATTTCTGCAGACTTGTCCTATTGGCGTTTGCTGGCTCCGTTGGAATGACCCTAGTCATCCTAGGATGCGCCCTCCCACAATTCAGGTAAAATACATTATGTCTTATTGACATACTCAATGCTTTTGAAAAAACAATTTTTCAATTTTGTAATGGCATTTAAAGCAATGTCATTATTGAATAGTTGTAAACAAAGATTTGGTGTTGAAACTGTAGAACCTTATTAAGAATCATGTTTGTTTGATTCCGTTTCAGCAACTGGTTTCCGCTGCTCGTGTTAATATTCTACTGCTTAGCTCCAATACCAACTCTCATTGGTCGTCGGTACAATGATTCTGGATCCAACAACTCGTGCATGGAAATGGCGATTTTCCTAACTATGGGAATTGTGGTGTCAGCCTTTGCCCTGCCTATTGTGCTAGCTAGATCTCCAGTCGGTGCCCCAACGGTAAAAAATAATTCAATTAAAACCATTTTCATTGGCAGAATCTGATTTTTTTAAGAATTTGAGGATCAGTATCATTTTCAGGAATTTGACTTCTATACTTCAACTTTGATTGAAGACTATTAGATACGGTCAAACTTTAAATAGATTATTTTTCACTTAAAAATGATGAACCAAAATAAAATGTCGAAAAGTTTTGAGTAGTGTAATTTTGTATGTAATGATTTTTTTATATTTTTGCTTCATTAATTTGCCAACTTTTTAGAGTGACAAGAACTACTTAACCAAGAAGTGAAACAGTACTTCTTGCAAACTGTTGATTTAATTTTGAAAACATGTTGAGATGCGTTCAATGAAAATATGCTTAGCTTAAAAATGTTATTCCACCTCTTTTCCCTTTTTTTAAAATTGATTTCATTGATGTGTTTCAGATTGAGTGGGGCGCGTGCTATCTTGTATTGTCTGGCAACGTGGTGGTGTACCTGACCATGCTTGGCTTCTTCATCACATTTGACAACGAAGATCTCGACTACAGTATGTGGTGATTGCAGAGCGCCCCCTTTCCTGTCATCTGAATGCCGCGAGCAAAGTGAGACATGCGTATGTGACTTGTAGTGCGTGAGTGCGTCTGTCTATTTGAATGAGTAAGCATATTCCTCCTGCCTTTGCTTGATTTTGTGTTATCTCTTGTGCAAATTTTGGGCAATTATCAAACTCGATTCATTTGAGTAGGTTTTGTACGCGTCTGTCCCTCAAGAGAAAAGATCATCTCAAGAATTTCAAGATAATACATATATATAGTCCTCAAACTCTAATGTAATATTAGCTGAAAAGACTTCAACACTTTCTTAATCGATATGAAGAAATGTTAAACTTACAATTAACTCTCTTTGTGTACACCTTAATGTTTAAGATCCGTTCAAACAACGCTTTTATAATTTTTGTTCTGCTATTGTAAGAAATTTATCACATTAAAATAAAATGCAATTTTGCTGGTGAATATCATATCTGCCTTTTATTATTTCTTGAAAATAAGCATTTTTTTAAATATTACCTCAAATTGAAATATCTATCTCTATAGTAGTCTAGTATGATATACACAAAAGCCCTTTTCTTAAATTTAATAAGCATTTAATTATTTATTTATTGGTCCATTTTATACACTTCTTCTGGATTCCAATAATTAATTTTAAAATATTTTTCCTCGCAAGATTCTTCAAGATGATTTTTGATAGTTAAGAACTGTCTTGAACCGTAGAAATTAAGAGCATAATACTTTCTCAAGGGAAATGTTTATGCAGCTGCCCCAGCTCATAAGCTTTGTGTGTCACTTGAAAGAAAAAAAGGTTTAAAATATTTTTCTTTCAGATTGCGACATTTTCTATTAAATCTAATAAGTATGTTTCAATTGAAATTTTTCTAACAAAGCTTTACACATTAGTTAGGAATTTAGTTTTAACTCTCTTGAGCTGATTAAATTGATATATAAATTTACATACACGCAGAAATTGCAATTTTTTAAAAATTCAAATTATTGTCGATCCAGCGTTGAAACAAGATTTTCAGTGTGTACAGAACTTTGATGGCCTTAATTCAAAAAACGATTTAAGTATTATTTTCCAATTGCACGATTTTTTTCAGTGGCTAAAATATCTGCATATGACCAAATAGAGGGTTGTTAATTACGTAAATTACGGTCGCTATCAGAGCTAAAACATAATTTTTTATGATGGAGATTATAGAAAGATTACAGTAATCCTTATATAAAATGAATCATATATAAATCATAAATAAAGGCAAAAAGATGAAAAATATCAGGCTGATCTGCTCAGGCACTTAGAAAACTAATCTAACTTTTAGTTAACGCCTTTGAATTTATCCCAGTTCACGGCCTATTAGCTTTTCGTTCTTCCTCTTCTTGCACTGAATAAGTCAATTAACGGAAATTGGATTGCAAATACAATGGTCACATGGAACACATGTGTAGGTAAAATGTATGTCACGTTGTTGGCCATGAGAAAAGAGAAGTTGTTAGGAACATGCGGTTGGACATTGAATTGCGCATCATGCGATTATGAATTTTGCTCCATAAATTTTTGAGCGAACGTTTACTTTAATATGCTCTTTTTAGTATAATTAAAATTGGCCATTGTGAATAATGAGGGATAAGAAGAAAAATTTAATTTGAAAAAAATTATGTGGGTTCTTTAGTGATTTTAGTGGCATTTTAATCAAAATTTTGGCCAATTAAATAACATTTGAAATTTGTTTTTGTTCGAAATTGGAAAATATATGTAATAACGGGAAATATTATGAGCCGAGTGGAATATATTATGTTTTCAAAACAAGATTAAAAACAGTGTTTTCAACAAATTTTATTGGAATAATATCCAAGTTCTCCCAATAATCTTTGCCTTTGGAAGGGCACATTAATGTGATATTGAAATTATGCCGTTAATCAACAAAAGAGAAGAACATGTATAATACGCTCATAAACTGATACAATTTTAGTTTCAAAATTTAAGTTTATTATGGGCTGACAGGGCAACTCTGCCCCAAATCAGCACACATCCATAAAGTAATGATACAATTATGTAGGAACAACATTTGGAAGGAAGTAATAATTAATGGTAGCTTGAGAATATTGCTTCTTCAATTTTCTTCTTAAATGCACTTGAATTCTCGTTCATACACAAATTTGGTGAAAGACTATTCCAATGACGATAGCACTGCACTTGGAAGCACTGTTCAGGCACAGTAACATTTACACGCGGAGCCAGAAGCCTCAATCGATGAGCTCTGGACCTGCCTATCAAGTCAACATCGCGCATGGGGGTAACATAACATTTTAAATATTCAGGGCAATTATTGTACAAAATCTTATGTGTTTGTGTTAATACATGCAATTGACGTCTGTCTGTAATCTTTAAGATACGACACTTTTTATACAAAGATGACAAGTTTTGCCCGCGTTTGACGTCAAATATATACCTCATGAGGTTGTTCTGTAAAACTTGCAGCTTATTCAGTTGCTCCGCGCTAAGGTTACAGAACACGATATCACCATAATCAAAATGGGGTAGCATTAGAGTTTTTACTAGTTTAATTCTTATTTTTTCTGGCGTGACATTTCGAAATTTTTCTACATTTTTAAGTGAACCATAAACTTTTTGAAATATTTTAGAAATTTGACCCACCCACTTCAGATGCTTGTCAAAAACAACTCCTAAATTTTTTACTTTGTCACTATAGTCAAATTCAACACAGCCAGTTTCCACTTCATCACTGAATTGAATTTCAGTGTCGTTCATTTTAACTTTACTTAACTGCGCCAAGTTTAGCTTTGAGTGCGATCTCTCAGAGCCAACAACTAGCACCTGCGTCTTGCGCGGATTGAGCTTTAAACCGTGCTTTTCCGACCAGGCGACCACGTCGCACAAAATATTGTTCATAACCGCAATAGCGTGCTCCAACTCCTCAGGCTTGCAATTAATATACAATTGAATATCATCTGCGTACATATGGTACTTACACCGATTTTGAAAGAGATACACTACGTCGTGGGTATAGACGGAAAACAAAAGCGGACCGAGCACCGACCCCTGAGGAACTCCGGCCTCGATGCGGACCCACCTTGAGAATTTTCCGTCCTTGTCACGAATCGCGTGTTCTCTCTCACTTAGAAAGTTTTTAAAAAAATTTAAAACTGAATCAGAAAAATTTAGCTGCGTCAGCTTCCTGAGCAGCAGAGCGTGATCGACCAAATCAAACGCCCTTGAAAAATCAAGGAAAACCATAAGGGTTACCTCACCACGGAAATTAGAAATCCGCAAGTCCTCAGAGATTTTCAAAAGCGCTGTGGTCGTGCTATGCTGCCTGCGGAAGCCGGACTGGAACTCGTCTATCACGTTATGTATATTTAAGTACGTAATCAGCTGGTCGTGGACGATTTTTTCAAGCACTTTAGACGCAGTGCACAGGACGCTAATAGGCCGAAAATCATTACAAGCAACCGCGTGTCTAACTTTAGGTAGAGGCATTAAAATAGCTTTTTTCCACTCGGACGGGAAGTGACCTGTTTGTAAAGAGGCATTTACAATATTTGTTAACGATGGCAAAATTGAGTCAGCTGTCAATTTAAGCATTTTGGTACAAATTGCGTCCACTCCTTCAGCAGAGGAGACTATTCCGCGAAGTGCGTATTTTACCTCCAGTGGAATGACATGACTAAAATATAATTTCTCACCGCCCACGATTGCATGAGGCAGGCGAAAGTCCAAGTCAATACGACTCAAAACTTCCGCCCGCCGCCGCACCGTGAGCCCAACAACCAGCTCATCCACTGGAATAGGAAAATCCGCACCTCCCGTCTTTCCTCTCATCAGCCCTAGCTCACGCAATTTGCCCCACATGTGCTTAGTTGAAGCAACCTCATTTAAGGACTGGAAAATTATTGACTTTTTGAAATTAAGCGTTTTTTGTTTAACCTTATTGCGGAGTGATTTATACTTATTAAATGACTCGAGACACTTGTTCTTCTCGGCTACCTTGCGCGCTTTGTCCCGCTCTCTCGCAAGCTCATCAATGTCTCTTTTTAATTTGGGTTTAAATTTTACCGATTTTACGATTTTCTTTGTGGGCGCGACTTCATCAAAAAGAGAAATTAGTTTTTTTGAAAAATTTGAGACGCGCTGATCAAGAGAAGCCACGTCCATTCCCTCATGCCACTCGATCTCATGCGATCTCTGCTGAAGTTTTTCAAGATCAATTTTGTGAAACTCGCGAATGGATCTCACAACTTGATCTTTCAAAACAATCTTGGCGTTTAAAATCGCAAAGAGAGCACTATGGTGAGAGAGTGGATTAGCTAACTTCCCAAAAGCGGCGCATGACAAATTAGACGAGAGAAAAATTGCATCTATTGTGGTAGTCGAATTAAAAGCTACATGAGTATCATTAATTGGCAAACGATTCAATGCGAAATCACTAAAATTATTTAATAGGCCATCGAGTTGTCCAGACTGCTCCGCGAAGTTAACATTGAAATCACCCATTATTACGCAATTATCAAAAAGTGGAAATAGGCTGTGCAACGTCTGAAAAAAAGCGTCAAAATTAACGCATCTCATAGGGCGACGGTAAACTATGGCTGTCAGTAAACTTTTGGATTCTGTCTTAATTTCAAGAAAAATGAATTCAGCTGAACTAGAAAGTGTACACTCTGACTGCAGCACGATTTTAAAATTAATACCCTCTTTAACATAAAAAGCAACGCCGCCGCCACGTGTTTTAGGCCGGTCATGCCGCACTAACTTGTAACCCTCAATTTTAAATTGTTGGTCGATATCATGCTTTTCTTTTAGCCATGTTTCCGAGATTCCGATTATGTCTACGCAATTATTAGATACGAAGTGTCTGAGCAACCTCATGTGATTAATATTTGCAATAGATTGTGCGTTCAAACAAATGATTTTGATAAAATCGGTAGGCAAAAACTGTTTATCACACTGAAAATGAATTGATTCACCTTTGACAAAGAGCTCAGGCTTCTTTATTCCCCGTCCGACTGGCCGCTGCTGTTCGCCGCCTCGGTGGTCTTCAGCCTCTCGATGCTCCGCGCCGACCTGCCCCTCCGAGGATTGCCCACCGCCTTTGTCTGGCTTTGTTCTGGCTGATTGAGGGGCGCAGTGGCAAAACCCGAATGGGACGGGCCAGCTTGGGGCTCAGGAGGCCCATGCAGCTCTTCAGGAGAGAGCTGCGCTGCTGCACGGTTCCGCTTTTTCCTCTTGGTCACTGGTCGGTCAGCAGCTGGGGCCGACGCACTCTCACACTCGTCTGCATCATCATCATGGTGGAGGACTCCCGGTTGTTTGTACTTTTCGACCCAACCAAGCACTCGCGTATCCTGGACATAAACTTTTTTGCCAGCGACGAGCAGATGGTCGCGGCGCATCTTCACTTGTACGCTTGCTTGGAGGGCCGACTTTCTCGCTGTGTTTAATTCCCGTTTTACTGCTCGCTCTTCCGGTGTGAGATCGTCCGAAATCACCACATTCGTCCCTTTCAACTTGTAGGCAATCCGCAGCGCTCTAACTTTGTATTCCTGACTGAAAAAGCGGACCACAATGGGACGAACACGACCGTCCGGCCTGCCAGTGCGAAATGCAGATTCTACCAGCTGCTCCTGTGGGCGCTTCTCCAGTTCCAGGTGCTTGAACAGAACGTCTTCAAGGGCTTGTTCCAGTGTAACGTTAGACGGGATCCCAAAAATAACCATATTTCGGCGACGATTTTCAGATTCCTGCACGGCCAGTCGCTTTTCCAGATGAACGACACGGCTGGCGAGTTCATTTTTCTCTGCTCTCAGCTCTTCAACTTCGGTCTTGATTTCATTTAGCTGATCGCCGAATCCTTCAACCACGCCGCGCAGATCCCCAATCGCATCGTTAGTCACTTTCAGTTTCTCGTCCAGCAGCTTACTCAGGGTCTCAATCAGTTCAGATGTCGGTCCAGGGTTCCGTTCGATGTCCCCCATTGCGAGCAAGAGGATGAGAAAATAAATTCCCATACCGCAAAACACTTTCACTATAGTAGCTGTTGTTATTATTTTGGCACTTAGCAGGAATTGCAACGGTGAGCGGGTCGAGCGAATTCCAGGAAGGTAAATCATGTCTAGACCTGCACGTAGCCTTGGTAACTCGCACCTGCATTGCCGGTGTCGCCTGCGTGCCATGCGATTTTCTCTAGAATCAAAGCGTCCGAAGTGCAGCAGCAAAATCCAGACCGGAAAACTCGGCCCTCGGACAGTGTCGGCATCATCCATCCCGTCCGACGGCTGTTTCCACACCAGCAGACGTTCATGGACACAGTTGACACGCCGCACCACCTGGTTAGGTTGAAAAACCGCTGAAATCGCAAGGTAAAGCAGGAGCTGCTTTACCTTGCGTGCTGTAGCCATTGCGTACTCCCCTCCCAATTTTATTTCTAACTTTCTAATTTTATGTCTGATTTTCATTATTCATGCACGATCATACTTAATCTGCTTTAATTAATTTAGACACGGAAAATATTTTTAATCGGGGTATCAATTTTTAAATATAATTTTCTTAGAACCAATTTTCAACACGTTTACTTAATGCCCTCAAATGCTTTTAGAATATTTCAATTATTTGAATTAGCTAGAGACAGGACTGAAGCTTCAATTCATGGTATTTAATTTTGCTAATATTTCATTTAAATATATGTATCCATGTGAACTGGAAAAATTGGGAGTGTTGAATTTAAAAAAAAAACTTATTGCCACTTATTTTCCGCCTGGCTCATTGTCAGCAGCCGCACCTGGAGGCCATACAGTGGAGATAGGCCTTCCTCGAGCTTGAATGTGCTTCAGAGGTGTTAGTATATAATCAAGTACGAGTGCTGGCGCGCGTACATTACTCCGCTCACCATGAACACTTCCATGTTCAATTACTCCGGCTACAGGCCTTTGCCCTTCCGAGATGACCTCACGAACTACACGAATAGCCGGACATTTGGTAACCCCTTCTTGGAGCAGTCTCGGGAAAAATCCCTTATTTTCCCAACTTACTTGTGCTTGGGTGCTGCAGCCCTCTGTCTCTACACATGTGGAACTCAAAAGGTTTTTAAAATAAAATGTGATTCCAAAACTGGTCTGTAAAAATGCTAATTAAATTTGCTAGTCTCTAGTGCAAAATTCGCGTATTGTTAGGTTCATAATCCAATAAGACTATTAATAAATACACAATTTATAAAATTAATTTAAAAAAAGTCATATATCTGGTCAATACTTTCTCAAGAAGATCAGTGAGAAAAAATTGATCCATATTAATTTTTAAACAAATTGTTGAAGTTATGACAAAAAATAACGCATTTAAGAACTTTTATAGTCCCTTCAAATAGTCCATATAGTCACAGTCGTAAAAAGTAGATATAAATATACTTGGAAAATAGCGCCATGTTTCAATTTTGTTACCGTGTTTTAACAAGATTTTTCAACATTATTCTTAGCTTTGTACCTAAATTTATCATGTTTTCTACCAAGATATTATTATTAAAGTGCGTTATTTGTACTCTTTCTACGTTTACTACAAATATCTTACTACTGTCGTTAACTTCAGGAAACGAAAATATTTTGCCGTTTTTGGCAATGATAATAACAATACTATTTGGGTATATACATGTCAAATTAAATTTAGCCCTTTTGTTGTTACTTGGCTACTTGCACAAATTACTATAGATAAGAGGGTGTAGATGTGGTGCGATATAAGAAAAACAGACAACCTGCACGACAACTCTGCTCTACAGTATGCCTATACACATAGCATCAAAACAAAGAGAATTATTGTTAATTTGAGTAATGAGTATTGGCGTACGTTTAAATTGAGAAAATAATACGCATTTTTCATTTTTTTTATTCCACATTTTGCCTTACACGGCATCCCTATACCCCTCCAATCGTTCAATTGACGCCACAATCGCCAATGCCTCGATCCTTATGATTTATCGAGTAGCGCTGCTTGGCTTCCGTAAACACGCGACTCGCGTAAAAAATGGGAAATTAAAAATAGATTGAAACAAATTCGTATTACTTTCTCATTTTACATGTATGCCAATACTCATTACTCAAATCAACAATTTCTTGTTATAACATAGCCGATAATATTTGTATTCTTAACATTGACCTCCCATCCTTGCACGGCAGCTCATCAAAGCGTCATGGATTATCTGGACCCTTATCCTCCTTATTGCGGTTTTTGTGATGCTGCCCATCATCAGCGCTCTCCTCCTCTACAAATCGTTGGCCAATTTGTGGCTCAGGGGCAAAATCCTCAGCGGCGCCGACACTTTCTGGGCGCTTGATACTGACGATCCCGCTTCGCTCGCCGTGATTAACGTCCTGGCCATCGTCTCGGGAGATCTAAACCTTCAACAGCTGAAGAATGCGGTCGGAGAGAAACTTGTGCCCTCCCATCCAAAACTGAAGTATTTGCGCGAGTGCTCTCCGTTTGGATACTTTTTCTGGAATGGCCAGCAGGTATATATCTCAATAGATTTGTTTGCAAATGAGACAAAATTGCATTTCATAATATAAGAAATTCAATTTGGACGATTACGTAAAAACCATCGGCTGCGAATACAACGACGAGGCGTCGAGCGAGGAGGAGTTGAGGGAGGCCCTGTCGGGCCTGAGCAACGCACAACTTCCACACAACCACCTGGCCGGCTGGGAAATCCTGCTCGGCCCGAAGCTGATGTACGACGGGATGACGCAAAGGGCAATAGTTTTCCGTATCCACCACTCCATGGGCGACGGGCCGGCCCTCTTCCGCGCTCTCTTCTCCACTTTAGCCGACTGCAAAAGCATGGAAGTGTTCACCCCTAATCTTGAGACGGTCAAGAAAATGATCGATGGAATCCAGTTAAGATATAATAACAAGTAATACATTATTTTGAATGTTTGACAACCAGTTTTGAAATCATTCTTGGCTTATTTTAATAATTCTAAAATATTTGTCAAGAATTGTTTGGTATTCATAATTTCTAAACAAAATAGTAGTAAAATTAAAAATCCTTAATTAATTTTTAGAAAACATTGGTCCGATCTATCCAACTTTTACATTTCATTACTTTTTTCATGTTCTTAGCTTTATCCTAAAAATGCAGATTCTTTGACAACGTCGTGGCAGTAGGAAGGTCCTTGAGAGGACAGTTGCTACAGCCTTCTGACGATAATGTGCTTCACGGGTCGAAACTATCAGGTCAAAAACAGGTTAATAAAATTCTCTGAGTTTTTTTATCCTCTTAAAATAACGCTTTTGAAAGATTGCCTGGTGCAGTTCAACGCAACTGATGGAAGCTGCAAAGTCAATTCACAACGCAACAGGTGCTTCGTTCAGTGCTGGCCTTCTGGCATCATTTTTGGCTGCTGTTTCCCAGTTTGGAAATGACGCAGACAAGCTCAAGGCATGCACCATTGTATTCCCGGTCAGAGCTCTGCAAAACAACCCTAATACAGAGCCAGAGGTAGACTTACTGGAAATCGCTTAAGAATATAATTTTTGCATTGCAGAACTTTCCTTATTTGAAATAAGATTAAAGTTGAAACTTAAGTTACTGGTCTGTTTCGGCTCAAACTGGCGCCATATTCATGACAATAAACTTTTCTTATTAAAAACATTATATATTGTCATTTTATACAATAAAAACTATTGTTAATACTGTATGACTACAATATTTGTTGCAAAAAGTATGTTTTTAAATAAGGTTAATTAGAGTTCAATCCTTTCTTGTATTTGCAGTGAAAAAGCGATACTTTTTTAATATAATTAGACAAAGATTTATAATGAGAAAATTAATTTTCCCTTGAATAATTTGCCAATTGGAGCAGAAACATTAAAATACGAATAAAGTTTCAACTTTCAAACAAGGATAAGTTCGATTATTTACTTGCTTGAATCGACATCCTCAAAAGAAATCAAATATTATACTGTTTTTAAAAAAACCCTGTTAGATGTCAAACACATTTTCGTGCGCGGTTGTGAGCAACCGCATTCCAGCGATGGACGATGGCGTCGATGCCCAAATCAAAGCGGCCGACGAAGCTCTTAAAAAGGCCACTCAGCCTGTTGTAATTGGAGCCACGAGGGCTATTCTCAAGTTGGTCGGAGACGTTTGTCCCCGTCCAATCGCCAATCTCGCCCTGAACAGTAGACAGTGCACGGCCGCCATGAGCAACATGCCGGGGCCTCAAACGAAGATCTCCGTGTTTGGTTCGTCGGTTGAGAAGCTTGTCTTCTGGGTGCCTAACAAAGGATCCACAGGTTCTTTTTAATTACGTGAAAGCATTAAATTGAGGGGGATAAATATCATGCAGGTGTTGGCGTCAGTATTTTAAGCTACGCCGGAGAGCTCAGCCTTGGCCTCAACGTGGACGCTGCCCTTGTGAACCAGCATGATGCAGCCAAAACACTATTACTCCTTTGGGAAGAGCAACTGTTGCTTATGTCCAGCGTTGTTGGAAATACACTCTGAATGTCGCTCTAATTTGAATGGGATTTGATTTTCATACCCGTCAAGTTTATTGTGAATATTATTGAAGCAATAATGTAAATAGATATTATGTATTTTTAATTTTTACAGAAGATAATAAAATACCGGGATAAATTATTTAAATTTTAATTCAAAGATACCTAATTGTTCACAATATCGATTCAAGATCTGCTTCACGGGTAGCAAAAGCCACCCGCGCACACCAGCCTCTGGTGCTTAAATGGCACACATTTATACATGTTCAACCTTCAAGTAGAGTCTAATATCGAACCCGTGAGGGGAACACCGTTTGAGCGCAGGAATAAATCAAAGTAGCTAGCCAAGGGAGTAAACCAGTGTTGGTGCATAATTTGATGATTTCCTCACTTTTCAAAACACATAATGCTATTAGGAAATATACTTTCTGATATAAACTACACTCTCAGTTTTAAATAAATTTACTTGGGCCCCTCTCCTCTTCAAATTAAAAATAGTATAACCCAAATGGTTGCTTTGAGGAAAATGGAAAGTGGAATAAAAAATGTAAGCCCTGAAAGGAGAAGCACTATCCAGCATGTCCCTGAAAATGTTTTTAAAGTAAAACATTTCGAAAAATGACGAAGCGATCAATTAAATACTTACTAGTAGCAGATTCATGATTATGTTCCTTTAATGCCAGATTTTAATATAACAGAGTCAACTTCGCAAGCATCGCAGCATTACAAAAAAAGAGCACGAGAAAGACATAATACGGTAAAAATCAATTTTAGTGCATGTTATTCCTGAAAACATTGATGGAGAGAGGCACATATTTTTTAACGGGATTTGTCGCTAGTTATTAGAGGGATCTCCTTTAAGTGCTTCATTTTTCTGTCTCTCTTGATTTCTAGCTTGTTACGGTATTATATATGCGGGGCCACGCCTGTAAGGTATGCTCATTTCCATTCAATAATTTTATACCATGTATCAGTGTGTTGGCGTATGGTGAGCAGCTCACAATGTTTTTTTAATAGCAGAAAATTTTATTTGCTATTTTATTTCCAAGGAACGCAATCGGCTTAATATACGAGCAAGAAACCTTAGTTCTACATTAAGTTATTTTTGAAACATTATTTATAACTTATTCTATATTACACGCATAGAACTGCGGTGAGAACCTTTTCTGCATGTTAAGTAAATATTTATTTCACAGTTAATTTTCAGAATTTAAAACCAAAAAAATTTCTAATTACATTTTTGTTTTATCATTTAGCAATTGAGAGAGGATCATAACGCTCTTTCAAATGAAAATTAAAATCAATCAAATAATTTTAGTAGCACCTTGAATTTGTCAAGCAAAAATGTTTAGTTGGAAACCATTATTATGCATCTTCATAATAAATTACGTGCTCACTAATAATCGTCTTAAACAATGGCGTGGTCTGAGCGCAAAAACGATGCGGAAAACAAATCCTGTACTCGTCTGGCTACGTTTTTCAACGTAAAATTATCCTCGAGGACGTTTGCGAAGCCATATAGGTGTGTGCGCAGGACCCGACAGGGTTTCTCAGCATTTCTCTATTTCAGAAGCAGAAATGATACCGGATTGCAGTCAAAAAGCGTGAGGGCTCGCCTGCACTGCTTCTTCCTCACGATGAACAACTCCTACGTGAACCACACTGGCGTTGGACCACTGCCCTTTTGGGATGACTTCACAACTTACGGCAACCAACAGGATTACCTTAACCCTTTTTTGAACCAATCCGAAGAAAGAAATTTGCCTCCGTCCACTCTGGGCTTGGCGACAGGCGCCTTCTTCATTCTCACCTGCGGAACTGGAAAGGTTTGATTGTTACATGTTTTTTTGCTCTTACTCACAAAAATATTTGACTAAAGAATGCGATTTCACTTAAACGTAAGCATTTGTGCGGCTTGAGACATACCGAGATTATTTTTTATCGCTTTTGAGAAAATGATTAAAAATAGATTTGGTTATCAACATTTTTATTGCAAAAGCAGCAATTAATCGTGCTGATATTGAGTGATATTTCTTACTAATAGTGAGTGAAAAAACTGTAGAGCAGGTGTACCTATAGACGACATGGGTCTGAGAAAGAGGATGAACGGCCCTTTTCGATTTTTGGTTTTTTTCACACCTTGGTTATTCATATTTTTGTTCATAATATTTTACACAGATCGTTTTTTCCTTTCATAAAAAGATTTTTCTATTCACTTATAGTTACCAGTTTTTTAAATATGGTGAAACATTTTTTTGTGTGATTTGTTTCAACAATGAAAAAGTATGATAAAACAATAGATGAAATGTTACTCGAAATAAAATTAGAAATTTTATATTTGCTTGCACGGCCAGGGAGTGAAATTAAAAAATGGTGCAAGAATCTCAATTATAGAATCAAATGGAGCCCTGGTTTGTATTGCAATTTTGGCTACTCCCAATTAGTAAATTTGGCAATTGAAACACCCACCGGTTGCTGGCACATGTGCACACAGACTGACCATGAATTTAATTGGCGATCGAGAGTGGCTTCATTCACACATCCTATACCGATTGAATTTGTTTTTGTCTCATCGCGCATTTTATAAAATATCTCTTTATGACACCGAGTTTCCGTCCTGTTGATCATTGTTTCAAAGCTTCAAAATATTGAATTGCCACATAACGATGTTGTTTAAAATAATTCTTACTGAAATCATTTTAATATTTGAATGGTTTAGCAGGGATAAACTGATTTTATTTAAATATAAATCACTTGATTCGTAGTCTGCCTCTTTTTATGAGTATTTTTTTTTATAATTTTAGTAAACACAGACAGTTAAGTATGTGAAAACTAGCAAAATGTGCACTATTTATTCCAGCCACTGATCAAATCAAAATGGATCGTTTGGACGCTCGTGCTTCTAAGCGTGCTTATTCTGGCGGTGCCCATAATCAGCACTCTGCTGCTGTACAAAATGCTGGTCAACTTCTGCCTCCGAGGTAGAATCCTCAAAGGCACCGACGCCGTCTGGGCCGTGAACTCCAACGACACCACATCGCTCTCCGTCATCAATGTCTTGGCCATTATCTCGGGAGATCTCAGCCTTCAGCAGCTGAAGAATGCAGTCAGCGAGAAACTCTTGCCCTCCCATTCAAAACTGAAACAATTGCGGAAATATTCTCCGTTTGGCTACTTTTTCTGGAAGGGCCAGCAGGTAAACCATCGGTATATTGTTTTGCAAATGTAAGTGAATCATATTCTATTCCAGAATTTCAATTTGGATGAATACATTAAAACCGTCGGCTGCGAGTTCGATGACGAGGCGTCGAGCGAAGAGGAGTTGAGGGAGGCTCTGTCGAGCCTGAGCAACGCACAACTTCCACACAACCACCTGGCCGGCTGGGAAATCCTGCTCGGCCCGAAGCTGATGTACGGTGGGAAGACGCACAGGGCAATAGTTTTCCGTATCCACCACTCCATGGGCGACGGGCCGGCCCTCTTCCGCGCTCTCCTCTCCAACTTGGCGTCTAGTGACAATCTTGAAGTACTCACCCCGAATCCAGAGGCCATAAAAAGGATGGTTGACAGAATCCAGTCTCGACACAAGAATAGGTGAGAAAAATTGATTTGACAAGTAACATCTTTTGTATTCAACACAACAGGAATTTATTGCAAACAAAGCACATTTTTTGCTTAGGATTAGTAAAGTTTTTCCACAAAATGCATATTTTAGGTTCTTTTTTAGATCCATTACAATTTACCAAAAAGTGCAGATTAGATTTCTAGCCTTTAGTCAAACAACACTCTTTGCCGAATTACGGAAAACCCACCCGCAAATAATGCCACCCGCACTGAAAGAATGTTCAGCGGCACAGCATTCTTGCTATCGTAAGGCGTATAGTATTATATAAAAAAAAATTACAGCAAGAAATGGCATACAATGCTAGCAGAATACTGCAAAAACGATCAGATACATGATATAAAATCACGCCGCACTGAGCCAAAAGGAAAAATAGGCAGTGTATTAAGCGTTTACTTTTGTTTAAAACGAAAATCATTATTAAACAGGTTGTTATGACCTTCCAAATTAGCTCTTAATTAATTTAATAATTTGATATTAATTGATTATAAAATTATTAATGAATGTGCTTATTCAGCTTTTTGGACAACGTCGTCGCTGTAGGAAGATCTCTGAAAGGACAGTTGCTGATGCCTTCGGACGAAAATAAGCTTCATGGGCCAAAGCTTTCAGGCCAGAAACAGGTGATAATGCAATTTTTGAAAAATAATATAATCTACGAATATTTACGGGTGGAATAGGTTGCCTGGTGCAGTTCTACGCAATTGATGGAAGCAGCCAAGTCAATCCACACTGCAACAGGCGTGTCTTTCAGTGCAGGTCTGCTAGCCTCCTTTTTGGCTGCCGTTTCAAAATTTGGTGATAATTCGGACAAGTTGAAGTCCTGCACCATCGTCCTCCCGGTCAGGATTCCAAGTAAAAATTTCAACTCGAGTGCCGTACCTGAGGTGAAACACAATTTTTAACTTAATTAATATTTTTTTAAACCAAATTGGCACAGATGACCAACTCGTTCTCACTGACCTTGGTGAGCAACAAAATTCCGGCGATGGATGAGGCCAACGTCCTGGCTCAGATCCGCGCCGCTGACGAGGCCTTGAAAGAAGCCACCCAGCCGGCCGTGGTCGTGGCCAACAGTTTCATCATCAAACTAGTCGGGGACGTGTGTCCGCGCCCTCTGGCTGCCCTGGCTTTGGACAGCCGACAGTGCACGGCCGCCCTGAGCAACATGCCAGGGCCTCGTGAGAAAATCTCCATGTTCGGATCGCCGCTTGAAAAACTCGTATTCTGGGTGCCAAACAAAGGATCCACAGGTTTGGACACTAAATGTGGTGATGGGGTGCCGAAGATAATGTCCTGAACAAAAAATTCTACAATGTCCTAAAAATTTCAGGAATGAAGCATTGTCCTGAAGAATACAAATCCAACTTAAAAGACGAATTAATATGAAGTATTATATGAATTGACTTTTTTAATATGACCCGAGTATCAGATTAAAATTATTGTATGATTTATGTTATTTGAAAATTTGGCCTAGACGTTTCTTTTTGACATTTCTCACACTAAAATGTAAAAGTAACCAAAAATATCACTTTCTATTTTACGGCATGTGGTCATGGTTTAGGACATTATATAAAACCTTCATAGCACAATAGTTTTAGCATATGTTAGAAAAACTGGCACCCGTGTTGGTAATTTGTTTTTAATTCCGATATTTCAGGAGTTGGTGCTAGTATTCTGAGCTACGCTGGAGAACTGAGTCTTGGTCTAATCATCGACAATGCTCTCTTGGACCGGCCCGAGGCCGCACAAAAGCTGGTTCTACTCTGGAAAGAGCAGCTTCTGTATATGGCCGACGTGGTGGAAAATGAGCTTTGCTAAATTTGTTGGTACGAGAACTCCCTTTTTCTACAATAAAACTTTGCTTGATATATTTGTCAGATGATTGTTTAAAGAAAACAAATTTGATTTAATGTAGGTTTTAATTTAATGTGTTGATAAATGCTCATATACACTCAATTTGTCATGCATACATTTTTTTAGATTTTTAAATGCATCATGTAATCAACTCGTAAGTTTTACATACTCTGTTATTTTAACTACCAACAGTTGTAATGCGTGTGTGTGACAAATTGGACTCGTCTGCTTTTTTACACAGTTCACGAACAAATCAAACAGTTTATTTTAATAGTGTTCTCTTTTGTTATCTGAATGAGTATTTTATACATCAGGCTTTTCCTATAGATATACAAATGTCACCCTTTTTAAGAAGAAAATAAATCTGTTCACACGAATCATGGCAAACATTGGCAGATTCAATTAAAAAGTTCTCAAAAACTATTTTCGCGCGCGTTTGACCGTCTACAAATCATCGTAAAATCCGAGATGGGCTCCATTTTTATCAGGGTGTAACAATTACTCTCGCTAAAAATAGAACTAATAGACTTTCTCGTAAGCAGCAGCACACAATCAATGTTATACATATGAAACTCAGGTGAAAACGTTGATTATCACATTACTAAAACCTTGCAGGTTCAATTTATATATACTCAACAGGGTGTGTTGAAACAGTGATCAGTTGTCCATATTGTTTAATTAGTTGCGGTGGTATATAATTAATTATCATTGCCCTAAAAGTTGCCCTCAAATGTGCACCGTATTTTAATGTTTTATCAATTGATGTCTCGCGCGTTTTCGCTATAATAATTAATCGTTGCGTTTTAAATATTTTGGTCACGGTTAACACTGTTTGTAACCATCACACACATGGTTTTAAGTAACATTACATGTACCTAGTAATTTTCAGTTTTCGTTCTTTTTATACAAAACCAACCAAGCTTTTTTATGAGAATTGGTCGTTTTCAGACGAACGCGTGTGAGAAGAAAATGATTGATTTTTTTAAATTATTTTTTCACAGAGTGGCAAACGATATGCTCTGATTCATTTAACCTAAAGAGAGAATTGTCACAGAGGGTGCCACCCTTGAAAATGACCTTTCCGTAACTTTCGGCAGATGCTTAGTAGAAATATTTTTTAAGAGGAAGAGTGCAGAGTTTATTTTCCGATTTAACGGCCAAAAGTGCTGTAAGTTTTGCTTTTTGTGATTGTTAGAATAGACGAGACACACACAAGAAGCCAAACCGACTGTTCTTTGAGCAACTGGCAACAAAATCTCCAGGCGCAAGTCAACTTTCTCCAGCCAGAGAAAATTAATTCCTACTTCGATCGGATTCCGCGTGGATTGTAAAGAGATGAAAAGATCCATTTTAATGTGTGTGTCGAGGTGCAAATGTACGCCCTTTTTCGCAAAGGAGAGGAGATAGAAGTTGTGCTAACAATCCAATAGTACATATAATTCTCTCTTCACTCGACCCATCAGCACATTTTTTTTCGACACATCCAGTGACTCGCAATTATTTTCCACGTTCACTGTACCTTAATCAACAATTTTTTTACACTTGAAATTTTTCGTAGATTCTTATCAGTATAATTTTTTTCTTCTATACATTTGGTATGCATTGTATGTTGTTGCAATGCACTTTGCAAGTCAAGTGCAATTTAGCAGCAATCACTTCAAGCACATAACACGGCAGTGTATTCCTGGCATTTCATTCTCGTACAACTCAACAAAATCGTAAACAACTGATCGCTTCTCTTTTATTCGAATTTCTCTACTGTACATTTTCCCCGAGGAAAGCCCAACTTCCTCCGCGGCCCGCAAGTGACAGAGCGGCATCGCAGGAAATCGGATTCGCCTCTGGAACCGTTTCCCGTCTACAAGAGTTTGAGATTAGGGCAGAGTAATTAATGTATATGGTATTTTTTTCTTCTTGATATTTATGTACACGCACATTCAATTCCGGAGCACATGTTAGTTAGAGAGAAATAGAGTATACAAACTTGTCGTGATCGATGATCTGAGAAAGAGAGCCTACGCAACTAAAAGGGACATGATTTTACAAAACAAATGTCAAAATGTATTGTGCATTCAATATTTTGTAGGCCACAGATGTAAGAATATTTCGATTTCTGCCTCTAACGACCTGACAAGTGGCATTTTTTGTTTGTTTGTTAACTATAACTTTTGTTCGTACATTTTATCCCGAAAAAACTAGGTTTGCGTAGCGTCGTATATACAAAGTTCCCACTAAAATTTAAGTGTAGTATGTGTACGTGTGTGAGAGTTAATGGCAAAGTGATATTAAAAACTCTGAATAAACAGCAACTTCCTGCAACGGAAGACAACGATACTCGTCTAACTTGCAACAACATTTGGATTAGATTTGATATAATTTCTTTGTGAATTCTGATTCGATTTGAGTTTCTTGTTTGTTATTGTCAGTGTCTTCTCATCCCAGAGTTCTCTTTTTGTCTTGTGCAACAACTCTGCTGGAAAAAGTACCTCGTTTTGTTTTTAAGTACACGTGATTTTCGCGCAAACCATAACAATTTCGTCTCGTCGCGCCGACTTTGCCTCTGAGAGCGGGGAACAGATTATTATTGCTTTGAGAGTGAAACAATTACACATGAGAATGCGCACTCTGCTGCAGTGGGAAGATAAGACACCAAGACACACGTAGATTTACGCCTTCGAACTCTCAGTTGTTCATCCAGTCACAGGTTTCTTTTTAGATTTGTAGGAGTGTCACACTGTTTAATTTTTCTCGTACATCACAGATTCTTGTTGGGATGAAGACTCATCAAGGCTGTCTGGCTCCATCTGTAAAAGTCATGTCACTTTTTAATCAACATCTTCTAGGAAGCTGCTCTTTAAAAAACTTTTGACGAAAAATTTGGTTTGAAAAGGGTCGATTGATTCTTTTACAAGGGTGAGATAGCATCATTTTCATCTATTTTCTTCCGGTCAAAAGTGTTTGATAAAAGATGACAATTTGCTAAATTTAAACATGGCTTTTCTAGAAATTTTGGGAGATGAGAAAAATTTTACCCAGAGTAAATTTAAAATTTCTAAGCTCTCTAGCATACCAAATTTGCCAAGATTTTGGCTCATGCAATCATATAGCAGCTGAATTATAAAGTCAAGCGCGTACCCCTTACGTAATTCACCAATATACATATATTCAATTTTATAATTATATTTTTGCTAAGAATATTTGTTTTCTCACATGGTCAACATCATGAAGGTCCCCATCTGTCTGTTCGGTTAGAAGCATGTCCAGCAACAAGTGCGACGAGGGAGAGCTTGAAAGCTGTTCATGGCTCATGGCAGTCTCTTCTTCGCTGAACTGCTGAATTAATCGAGCTGCCTGCTCGGTCTGTCGAATCAGAAAGAAGTACATTAAATTACAGTCTCAAACGCGAGATAGATATTGAACCTCAAATTGCAGCCTTAGTTTCAGTCTTGCTCGGTCAGATTTCAGTCGCTCCAGTTGCTCGGCTTGGAATGCGTTTTTGACACCGGACACTTCCAGCAGAGCCAAGTGAGCGTCCTTTTCGCTCAGGGCAGCTTCCAGAGCTTCTTGTCTGCAGAATCTTTACTTTAGTTTGTATCTGGAGCAGTCATCGATAAATTACTTCATATGAAGTAAATCCTCCAGATGCGATCTCCTTTCTCTCAGCATGTTTTCTAGTTTTTGTTGCAAGGCAGGAATTTGGCTTAGGAGAGGACGGCAGGTGGAGCACCGTTCCGATTTGGCCGACTGCAACGATCGAATCTTCTTTTCTAGCGCATCGACCTAGAAGAAGTGCGTTTTAATTAAAATTAGAAACCTAAAATTCCAATTTTACTCGTAAGAATGTTTTTGTAATAAAGACTAGAGAAGAATAAATTATGATTTAAGAGGTTGAAAATAAGACAATTAATTTCTAGATGGGAAACTAATTTTCCCATGATTGTGATGATTCAAAAAGTTTTGTTCGGATTCGGAATATTGATTTTGAAAAGAAAAACTACTGCGCTAAATATTAAATATACATAAATCAAAATGTCAAAATAAAAATACTTGTTTTGGATGACCTTCGTTCTAAATTTTCTGTTGCACAGAAAATAATAAAATGATAAATTCATGGAATATTTTGTGTCACCCTGCAATGGTTGACCAGAAATGGAAATCGATATTTTTCACAGAGAGACAATAATGTGTCACACAACACGCCTGCCATGGCTTCCTCTTTTTAAATTTATTTGTATCAACTGTGATTTGCCTATTGCTTTTTACCATTTATTCAAATGTGATAAAAAAATTATATTTAATTATGTTTCATGCCACCAATAAGAAATTTTGAACACCTGTATAGATTATTTTATTTATATCTGCTGTCAACTTTCGTTTCAAATGTATGCAACCTGCCCGACAGCGTTACACCACAATCTGCGTCGGGATAAAACAAAAAATCAACTAACCTTTGAGGCCAATTCGTGGCGCTTTTGCTCTTCTTGGACAGTGATGCGCACGCTTTCTCGCAGGGCCTCTTGCAGCTCTTCAATGTGGTCATTGTCTGTTCTCTCCTAGTTTATAGGTCAGGTTCAGGTGAGGAGGATGAGCAAGGAAACAAAATGCAACCAAAGACAGAGGAGTAAAGAGAATAAGCTGCAGCAGAGCCGATTTTCTTATTTCACGCACGCGTGAGGAACAAATGCGCCAGAACAGAGAGGAATGTTTTGCTGGCAGTGATCAGCCGAAACTCGAGAGGAGACAACGAAAATCAAATCGCTGCACAACAATAAAAAGAACGCAAAGCAACGAAAATAGGAGGTTGGTTAGTAAATTAAAAGAAGCTTTTTAGGAATCCAGCAGGGCCAGACTGTGTGGAAAGAGAGAAATTGTTAGTTTTGTTACACATGCAGTGTTAGTCGGTTGTTTTTTACCTCTTCAGCCGCCTGCTGTTGTTGCTTTAATTTGGCTTGAGTGTTTTTCAAGGCTCTGAAATAAAAATGTCAAGTGAATAACTTAAATTAGCTGTCTATGAAATTATTGAGTTATTCGCTCACATTAGACATTCACTTACGTTTGTAGGTCCAGAATTGTCTTTTCCTTGGCATTCTGCTCTTCCTGGCTCATCTGCACGAGCTGGAGCAGCCTCTCCATTTCCTCCTGTGCCCGCTTGGCATCCTCCTTGGCCTTGGCTAAGTCCTTCTCCAGTTCTGGGTTCGCGGCGCCAGGTTTTCCTCCCGTGGCGGCCATCTGCTTCTGCTGCTGGGCAAACTTCTGCCTCTCCTGCTGCAGCATCTGCCTCTCCTGCTGGAACTTCTGCTGGTCCTGCGCGAATTTCTGCAGCTGCTGTTGCACCTGCTGCCGCTCCTGCTGGAACTTTTCGCGGTCCTGCTTGAAGCGTTCTCGCTCCTGCATCAGCTGCTGCTGGCCCTGTTGCATCTGCTGCTGGCCTGCCGCACTCTGCCCTTGCTCCTGCATTTGCTGGAGGGAAAAAGGGTATAATTCATAAATAGAATCTCCTTAGAATACACCAAAATTGGATTTGCTGGAAATTTCATTGAATTTTTACCATTAAAGCCGTTTTAAAACCTGACTTTTTTCCCGCAAAAATGTTGAAATAGCCAAAAAATGCGTGATAATATGAAAACAATCTAAAAAGATTAAATCTCTACTACAAGCTCTGGTACATTTTATCAATTTATTTAAATAAATTTCCCGGATGCTTTCCATTTCAAGTAATTCTAGTAAACAAAACACGATTTTTTTGTTCAAAAATTACAATTTCACCTTTTGCATTTGTGCCTCGACTTGGTCCATTCTCTCCTTCCTCTTTTTCAGTTTCTGGTCCACGTCGGCGAGCGCCTTCTCCTTCTCTTCGAGCTGCTTCACCTTGCCGTCCAGCTGTTTTCTGTGTTCTTCCAGACGCCGTCTCTGCTCCTCCAGTTGCTTGCGTTGCGCCATAACCTCGGCATCGCCTTGCGCGGCGCCCGCTTGCAGCCTCTGATTCGCGTCGTAAAGATCCAGCTGGGGGTAAAATATGAAGCATTTCGCAAATCGAACGGGATAAACGTGAAAACGGTGAAAATTTACGTGGCACCAAATGAACATGAAACGAAAAACGAAAGATGACAACTAAAAATCTTCTTTGATACAATTCTCGTTGTTCGTCGAGTAGAAACAGAAACTAAAAAAGATAAAAATGAATTGGTTTGTAGATGCGAATGAAAGCAGAAGTTAATTTTTCCGTAAAAATTAAATGTAGCTTCCTCTGTGTTTACCGAGCAATTGATTTTTCGTATTTTTTAAGGATTTCCTGCTTAAACTAATTTCAAACACCGGTTTCTGAATTTCCTATCCCCTGCTCTGACTAAGAATCTTTGGGAATTTTTTTCAACGTTTTAGTTTTTGGTGAAACCATTGTTTTTGAGTAGGCATGATGTCAATTAAGTGGAATTTTCCCACCACGCTCTCTCTTAAAAAATAAATAAATTACCTTCTTTTTTTCTGTACTTAAACTATTATCGTGACAAAAACTTAAATATAGTCCTAAAAGTTCACTTGCGAGGACTAGGATATTAATTGTTTACAGAAAAATATAAAGCTTGCTGTTCACTGAGGAAGCTGCATTAAATTTCAACTGACAAAAATGCTAATAAATAAAAATTAAGACAGTGGAGGTAGCCGGCGCAGGGCGAGGAGCGAACCTGTTTCTGCTCCAGCTCCTGGACAAGCATCTCGAGCTGCGCCTGGAAACGGTCGCGCTCAACGTTGGCGTTGTTGAGGCCGACCTTGGCCGCCTCCAGCTCCTTGTTGAGCCTGGCGACCTCTGCGGCATCCCTTCCGGCGGCGGCTGCGATGTCCTTGGTGCTGTTCTGCTGGAGCTCCTTCTTGAGGCGGACGACTTCGGCGCGCGTGGCCTCGATCTCGCGCGATAGGTGCTGCGCCTCGGCCTCGCGATTTGCCTGCACCTTGGTAAGCTCCTGAGTTGTGTTCTCGGCCATGCGCAGCGCCTTCTCCAGCTCCTGGCGCAGCCGCTGGTTCTCGACCTCGCCGGCCTGCCCACCCTTGCTCTTGGCCGCCAGCGCCGCCTCCGCCTGCTGCAGTTCTTGCTGGAAATTCATCAACATGTCCTGCGACTTCTCCAGCTGCTTCACCAGTTGGTCCCTCTCCACGCTCAGCCGCTCGATCTGCCGTCCCTGCTCGCTCGCGTTCGAGTTCTCGCGACGCGCCTGATCCAGCTCGCCCTGTGCCTTCTCCAGTTGCCCGTGCAGCCGCTGCAGCTCCGTGTTCATGCGATCGAACTCGATCCTGGCTGCCTCTGTGTTCTCCTGTCGAATCAGATCGTGTTAATTTGTTCTTTTTTATTGCAGCGGTGTGGATTACACTTGTGCAAATAAACATTTTATTTTCCTTTGCACCTTTAATAGTAAAAAAATATTCGAGCTTATTTATTTTAAGAAATTTTGAATATGCATAGGTTCTGTCTTTCCCATAATTAAAACTATGCATTTTAAGGCTAAAAATATTTTAGCTCACCTGGTACTTGGCAAGGTGTGCTTGGCACTTCTCCAGTTCGCGCGAAAGCCGCGAGTTCTCCGCCTCGGCACGAACCACCTTCTCATTGTCCGTGGTGATGTGTCCACGTTCCATTCTGGCCACGTCGGCCTTGAGCTTCTCGTTCTCCAAGCTGGCCTTTTCCAGCCGGTCCCTGAGTTTTTCGCACTCGATGTGCAACCGCTCCTTGGTGGAGTCGGCCGTGGACGAAAGGCGATCGGCGTCCTGGCGAGCCTCGTTCAGCCGCTGCTGCAGCGCCTCTGAGGTCACCAACGCCCTCTGCAGCTCCGTCTGCGTCACCTGAGCCCAATGAATCGACCGGATTAATATTTGATTAAAAAAGGAAAAAATTGGTTTTGTTGGATGTGATGAATTAATTATTTTTCTAAGTAAATCCTACAACTATGAAGGTGCAATAACCGACTGATGAAAATGATTCTTCTTTAACTGCGGATTTTTATTTTAATATAAATGTAAATTAATACAGCAGATTCGAAAATAATAAATAATCATTGATTCTAATAGATTGAACTAAATTAAATAAATAAAACACTGTCACACATCTTTATTCAATCTTGGTGGCGCATAAAGTGCGAAACGTTTCCGGGTAAGCCCAAAAAAATCGCGTTCTTAGTCAACATTTTTCCAAAAACAAACTATGAATTTCTCAAGAGAAAGAAAGACCGGGTTCCCCACCACATTATCTAGAGCAAATAAGAGAAGATGATGAAATTAAATCCCAATTTGAGCGCCATAAAATATCAAGTTTTAAGCGGCTAACCCTACCTCGTTCTTTTCCCTTAGTTTGGAAGCTTCGGAGGACAGTCTGGCGATCTCGAGTCTGGACTTCTCTGCCTCAAACTCGAGTTTGCTCCTGTAGTCTTCGAGGTCTAGCCTGAGGCGGGTGACCTCTGCGTCCCTGGAGGCCGAGGCGACCGAGCCGACCCTTTCGGCCTCGGCGGACGCGGCGGACAGCCTGTCCCTGAGCAACTCAACCTCTCTCTTCAGCCTGTCGGTCTCTGCCTGCGCCTGCTCCTGCGAGTCCTGGTACTTGCCGGCGCGGGCTGCGTGCCTCTCGGCCTCGTCCCTCAGGGCGTCCCTCTCGGTCTTTACTGTGTCCAGGTCGGCGGTGGCCCTGCGCAGCTCGACACCGCTCCTGTCCAGCCTCTCATAGGCCGTGTCTAGTTCGGCCTGCAGCCTGGCCGCCTCGTCGCTTGACTTGTCAGCGGCCGACTGCGCCTTGGCCGCCAGACCTGCGTTCCTCTCCGACTCAAAGGTGAGCCTCTCCAGGTCAGCCCTCAGGGTGTCCCTGTCCGAGTTGGCCCGTCGCAGCTCGATCTGTGACTTCTCCAGACGGTCCCTGGACATGCCCAGGTCGACTGTCAGCCGGTCCAGCTCGTCCTTGGTCTTCTCCTCGGTCTCCCTGTTCCGGCTGAGCTGCAGGGCGGCCCTTTCGTACAGTTCCTGCGTCCTGGCCAGCTCTTCCGCCAGACGGCGCGCCTCCTCGCGCGACTTGGTGCCCAGCAAATTAGACTTCTCAGCCTCGACCACAATGCGTTCCTTCTCGGCCTCGGCCGCTTCCAGTCTATTTTGCAATCTGTACACTTCTCCCTGAGACCTGAGAATTGGAAAATACATTTAAAATGGGGTTTGGATAATAATAGTAGGGTTTAGACTGATTTTCAACTAGCCATTTTAGAGAAAATTCACAACCTTGCAAAATATTAAAAAATAAATTTAAGAGGTTTAAATGGGAATTGAAGAGTTGATGCTCCAAGCTCCCTATACAATGATCCATAGGAGGTCAATGCAAGTCTAACAGTGTGTGGTTTTTTAAACTGACTCTTAAGAAGCTGGGGCTTGGGCGTGACAAAAATAATCTATAAACCATAAAATGTGTCATTTTTATATGTAAAAATAAGGCAAAACGCAAAAATATTTAGATTTAATTTCCAACACCGAATTACCATGATGGATACAAACTTTCTAAATTAATATACGTCCTAAAAGTGTTATTTGTAGAGCATGTTTAATTATAAAAAATTGAAAATCAATTTATTTTCTGGCCATGTCTTTGCATAGTTTTAACTATTCAGAATCAAACCAACCTGTCGTATTTTTCAAGCATCCTCTCAAATTCCTTGTTAGCCAGATCTCTTTCCTCAAGAGCCTTCTGTGCCGCCATGTTGGACTTGTCTAGTTTGTCCCTTAACACCTCCACTTCAGCAAAAGCATCGTCTCTTTCGATCTGCACAACGTCGCATATTATTTAATAGAACCGACAAAATGCAATTATCACGAACTTGTATTTTCTGCAGCTGCTGCGTGGCTTTGTCCGCTCTCTCCCTAAGAATTTCCACTTCCGCGGTGGTCGAGTCTTTGTCTCGGAGTGCTTTACCAAGTTGAGCTTGGAGCGTTTCACTTCTCTCTTGCATTTTGATAAACTCGGCCTGCAGAGTGTCCTTCTCCTTTTGAATTCTTCCAACCAGAGCCTGGAAGATGACAATATGATTCAACTGATGCAATTTAAACGCAATGGAGATCTCACCGCAGCCTTTTCACCCTTGTCCCTAAACCTTTCAGCTTCTAACTGAGCTGCCTCCTTCTCTTTCACCAGTCGGCCCGCTTGTCCTTGCGACTTGTCCAATTGGGATTGTAAATTCTCATAATCGTAGGTCATTTTTTCTTTCTCGACTTGCAACTGGAAGTTTATACCGAAAATATAAGCATTATTCAGAAGGTTATTGTTAAACTAAATTTAATATGCTCTCAGATTAATAAAAAATTTGTGTTTGAGATGGCAAAGAAGTAATCACCCTTCTGAGCTCAGCCTGCATTCGGTCAAACTTCTCAACTGACTTATCCAGTTCAGTCTGCGCCTTGTCCAATTGGTCTTGAAGCTTGTCATGCTGCAACCTGTCTTTCGCAAGAGCGGCGTGCGCCCTCTCCAGGTCGTCTCGAACGCGCTCGATGTCTGCGCCAGCCTTGTCCCTCTCAGCGTGAAGCCTCGCCAGGGCCTGCTGTGCGCGCTCTAACTCCTCAGTCATGCTAGTCTTCTCCGACTGCGCGTTCTCTAGACGGGCCTTCAACCGGTACACCTGCACCATAATTACCATTTTATTGCAGCTGAAGGGTGCATTTAAATTTCTATTTAATTAAAAGTAATTTTATTTCAATCGTTTTTAAACTTTTGCTTGGTTCCTTGTGATTTATTTTTAAATAACATTTTTTTCGAAATTGTAACATTCCTTAAAAGTCTTTTTTTTTTTAATTGAATCCCCTTTTCACTCACCTCGCCTTGGGACTTTTCCAGTTTTTCTTGCAGAGCATCAGCGTTCGCTCTAATCCTGTCTCTTTCCGAGTTGGCCAGCCGGAGCTCAGCTTGGGCTCTTCTGAGTTCAGAGGAGGCCCGGTCAGATCGCTCCTGCAACCGCTCCATTTCGGTGAGGCCGCCACCGCCGCCGCCGCCGCGCTCCTCCCTGGGACTAGTGCCGCCGGCACCACCCCTGAGGGCCATACTGCTCGACGCTCTGTCCCTGTCCCTGTCGCGCTCCCTGTCCAGATTGGTGCTCAGGTACAGGTTGGAGCTGGAGCCGTGCAGGTCGAGCCGCGACGGTGTCTGAGCTCGGTCCAGCTGCGCTTGCGCGCGGTCCAGTTCGGTGCGCAAACGCTCGTTCTCGATTTCGAGTCTGGCCAATCTCTGTCGCGTGTACTCCAGGTCGCCACCACGGCCGCCGATCTCGACGCACACCTTTATTGGCAAATTAGGTTGTTTAAGCTTTTTGATATGTTACTTGGTCAGTTAAAGAATTTATATATCAAGCAAGGTAGCTTTTCCCATGCATCCCCACGTCCAGAAAAATTATATAATTTGGAAACATAGGGAAAATCAGTCTGTTGGTTTAGTATTCTGAGAAAAATACTTGGCTGACTGTTTGTTTCATTGCACTAGTGTTTCATTGATTGAAATTAATTTTCAAATATTTAAAAAATGATTCAAGAAGAAGAGCAAAATTTACGTTTGTCACAATAGTTTATGAGGAAACAATCGAAAGTCTCACTTTGTCAAGCTCAGCCTTGGACTTTCCAAGTTCAGACTGTGAGCTCTCCAGTTTGGTTTCCAGTTTGTCCTTGTCAGCGAGTGCCCTGTCGAGACGCGCCTGCAGCGTCTCGATTTCGCTGTTGCACGCGTGAAGCTTCATACGGTACTCGGCGATCTCGCGCTCGTGCAGTTCGCGCTCCTCGGCTTTGTCCCGCTCGGCGCGGTCTCGCTGCTCCCGTAATTGCGCCATCTGCTTCTCCTTGTCGCTGAGGGCCTCCTCCAGGGTAGAGAGGGCGCCTTCCGAGGCACCATGGTGCGCCTGGATGGCTGTCAGCCGGGCGCGCGCCATGTCTACCTGGTTGTCTTTCTCCTTCAGCAAGTCCTCCAGATTTTCAATCTGAACCAAAATCCAGTGTTTGAATTCGATTTTTTTAATATTAAAAGATATTTTCTTTTAGGAAGATTGTTTTGAAAGCTACAATTTATGCAGAAAGATAAACTTTCAACACAATTCAATTTCTTGAAGTGATAATATATTACTTTATGACTGTAATATTTTCTGACGTGCAGACAATAAACAGACTTATTTTCATAAGATCGTGTTAGCTATATTAATATTCAATTAAAGTTTGTAACAATCTTCCTTTTTTTACATCTGATTTAATAAAATAAAAATTACCGTAACTGAAGCAACAAAATTACTGGGGCAGCCTTGGCGGCTCCGAATGAAAGGCGACGGTGCGCAATAGCTACAATACATATTTTGGATGCACTATAAAAAAGCTAGAAGAGAAATAAAAGTTGATGCGCAGACACAAACCATAAAACAAGGTCGTCAACATAATCCAATATGAATACACAGCAAAGACAATACAAACAGAGGGCGGAGTGTAGTAATGCAGCGGTGCAGCACCGCGACTACATATATGTAGACTTCTAATGGCACATTGTGCCAAGGTAATGGGTCCACCGACAACACTTCTGCTGCAGATTCGACATTCTCGAGCTCTACATGCTCCATCGATTTTCCGCAACAGCCGTTGGCTTTACCAGAGGTGCAAGTAAGGTAATAAGGAAACGGCTACAATAATATGCTACGGCATACGTGTTGGCTCAGCTCATTGAACGTGTGAGCCGAGCACGCGCACACGTGAGTTCATTGACAAACTCGTTAAAAGGAGCGATCTGTAGACGTGTGAAAATCCTGCCTTTTAACGAGTTTGTTCTCATCAAGCGCTGTGTACAGGAAGGACGACAAATCAAGAAATTATATAAAAAACGCTCATTTGGTGCTCACGAGAAGTCAAGGCAAAATAGGCTACCTTTCTCTGGAGGACGTTGATTTTTCTGTCTTTGATGTCCATGTGCTCCTTGAGCTCCTGCGCCTCGCTGCCCACGCGGTTGCGTTCCTGCGATGCCTGAAGGGCCGCCTGCGTCTTCTTCTCGATAAGCCGGTTCTTCTCCTCCAGCCGTGCGCGCAACTCCTCGACCTGCGACCGATTTTCAGATTAATGAGCACGCGACACGCCCGTTAATATCGGATTATGAGCCACAAGAAGCAACTCCTCAATGCGGGCCGCCCAGATTTATTACCGAAGCGGGGGCGTCGATTTTAATACGCAACAATTGACAGTCAGTCGGGGCTTTATGTATCTGTTTGGCCGTCTGACAGTTCTGGCAAACCAAACTTTTAAATAAATGGTTGGATCATCTTATTTTGAAACAGTCGACGTTATTTTCGCAGCCACATTAGCGCAGTCTTGACCGATGACTACAAACTGATGTGCAAAATTTATTGAGGAATTTTACGGGTTTGCTCGAGACTGCTTTTTTGTCGTAATATTTTTTATTTGGTATCTTAAAATAGCTGGTTTTCTTTTGTTTATTTTATTAATATTTTTAAGTTTCCTTTTTGCACTTTTTGAAAGGAAAAATTGCAAGATGTTATTCAATATCAGTTCAAGATGAAACTGCCCTTTAAAAAGCTACTATAATCGCGATTGCTAGAACATAGTTAAAACAAAATGCAACCATTTTGACAAACTTCTGCGCGATTTGATCAATTTAGTATTTTAAACTCATTTACGAAGCAATTGAGTTTTGGCCTTAAAGATTCATGATTTTTCCTAGTTCTTATTTTTGAATTTTTACGTTTAGGACGTTATAGTATGTATCCAGCTCTAAAGGGTTCAATCTTATTCCAAAAATTCTGACACTCTTAATTTTAAGGAAAGTTAGCAAACAGGTTTTTTAACATCGGGGGCTTTTAATGCTAGAAATTCCATGATTTGTGCTGGTTTCAAGTCATATCACTTCGAAGCACGTACCACAAAAAGTAGTTGAAAAAACTAAACCAACACAGCCCTTGCTTCTTTTAAAAAATTGAAAATATTAAACGTTGGAAGCCCGCATTGCAGGTGGCCTCGGGTGAAAGAATTAATTGGTCGTACGTCGGCCTGCAGCATGTTGTAGTGCTCCTCCTTGGCGGCCAGCGACTCCTTGAGCACGGCTATGTGTCTCTGGTAGTCGGTGTGCTGCTCCTCGAGCGTCTTCATCTTCGCACTGACCGCCAGCATATCCTGGTCGCGTCTCGTGATCTCGGCCCGGAACTCTTCCAGCTGAAAAGCGGCACCAGCGTCAGTGCGACCGGGCATTTGGCGCGCGCAGAACGAGAGAGAAAGAGACTTTTTGTCTGTCTGTGTGAGTGAAATAGAGATAGAAAGAGAGGTTCAAGCAATTTCCAAAGGGAAACAAAGCCAGGAGCGCGTCAAATCATTTTTCCGCCGTCTGCAGCTCTGGCAGTCGACCAGAACCGACGAATGCGGATTTCTCGCCGACGAGACGCGCTTCCAGCTCTGCGTGGCTCGGGCCGGGAAGTGTGTGATCGTGTATTGTGTGCTGGGGTGTGTGTTAAGTGTGACACAGTCGAAAAACTCACCAGTCAAGCAAGCCAAACTGCACTACTACACAACCAACATTTTGCGCAAGAGGGTTAGTAGAGAACAAGAGGTGAGAAAGAATAAGAGTGAGTCATGGCACATCGAGAATGGAAAGAGAGTGCAGATGTTTCCGAGTAAATAATGAGAGCGAAGGCGCGCACGATTGCGATCAGACAATCGGCGCCGCTTACGCTCCGAAGATCAAACACACACCAGCAGCCAATCAATAATCAAAAGTTCAGCGTCCGACATGCAACCCTGACTCGACTAAAATTTCAAATGTTCTGAAACAAAAATCGTGCATCGTCAATCACACAAGTACAGAACAAACAGAATCTCCAAAACGTTGCAGACAATAGGTGGTAAAATATTATTTATATATTTTATGTATGTTTCCAGCAATTACCAATTGTTAAGAGAGTGGGTGACTGTTTTACTCGATTTTCCAAGGGGAAAATTAAAGAATAACGGAAACAGCCATTAGAGAGAATATTCACGGTTCAGAGAGGTTGTTAGCACCTAACAAATTACAACGGAAGGAAGAGAGAAAGAGAGCAGGAGAGAAACACAATTAATAGAGAGACAATCAGATAACATCCAATGTATGTATATTTAATAGTAATAAAATATGTACAGATATAGTTTCGTGAGTTTTACAAGAGGCCAATTATGGGAGTGAAAAACTCGCAGTTTTTTTTCTTAAAAAAAGAGAATATTACACAGTGTTTACAGGACTCATCAGCTTGCTGTGTATAGTACGTGGTAAGTAGCAGACGACACAAAAATCTCCGTTCCACGGTGCCACAAGAAATTTCTGAAGCGTGTGATGAATTCACTCGGCCGACTTTTAAGTTGCAAGGCGCGAGATGGAGATAGAGGCACACACCCGCATCCCATCAAATTGCCTCATTTGCATGGCAACCCGCTTTCTGCTCTTTATCTGTTCGGCCGGCTCGGTTAGTTAGTTAGCTAGCTATTCCGTCAGGGGTTGCCACCCCGCTCGAGTTATTCCCGTTGCCAGCCCGAGGGGATGATTGTTTTGCGATCGCGGAGTGTTAGGAGCCAATTTACAAAGTAGGCGGGGATTTCCAATTAGTTTTAAGTTTTTCTCACCTTGCTGGTGCGATTCAACTCAGCAGATTGCAAGCATTTCTTCTTGCACTGCATATTGTTTCGTATTGCGTAAAATGTTTATCACACTTCCTGAGGAAATGCGTAGCCAACTTGAGAAAACAAACGGTTAGACTTTGAAATGACTAATAGTTTCAGTTTAGAACATGTATCCTGTTTAACAATTTAGTCGTGATTTATCGGTGCAAAGAAGTTTAAAGAAAATTGGCCGACGACTTTCTTGGAACGAAGACCGATTTGAATTTTACCGTATTAACAGTCACGATGTCACGAACACACTGCTGAATAGACAGAGAATGAATTCAGCAAGTTTTCGCTAGCAGAAATGGTATTAAAAACGTGAGATATTTGCAACAAACTTGCACATATTTCCAGTGATGCAACACGGGGTGGCACAGAACGTATAAGCAAAAAACACACGACATAGATGCGGCGGACTCCGATTCATCACACGGCGCATGTGTCTGTCTTTTTCTTGTAGCACAGAGGAGCGAGCGGTCGCTCGCCTTCTGATCGGGACGGTAGATATGCAACCCGCACACCACCACGATTGCTCATTTAATCTCGTGTACGGCTTCTTGCGCCTCCAACGCTAACGTAAGCCCAGAGAGCATGTTGATCCGAATTAAATGCGCTCCAGTCGCCTCGAAACTTCCAGTTCAACAGGAGAGTCTGAATCTCAAATTCAGCGATAAATTTAACTTTGAGGTTTTATACGGTTCAGGAGTTTCAATTTAGATGAGCTGGGAGACGTCTAATTTAGTAAAGATCTAGTTTTCAATTAAATTAGAGGATTTCCCAGAATATTCAAGAGGCAAAATAGGAAAATGCAGTCACAAAATACTCTCTTTCGGTAAGAACGCCAGGTGGCAGGGAACCATGCAGAGATTTTTTGAAGCAATTCCGTCCCGAAGAGAAGCAGCGAGCCGTAGAGGGGGCAGAGAATTTGAATTGAAGAGAAAATATATCATGTATAGAAAAATTCATAGAGACGAGGAGGAGAGGTTGCAGGCGATAAAATTTCACCATATAGGTATAAATAAGTAAAATATCACGGCACAGAGTGTTGTTATCTCGTTGTATATCAAAAACCAATCAGAGAGAGAGATTAGAAAAATATATATATTGTCTCTGTCTGTCTGTCTGGCATCTCAAGAAGTGGGACTTACATGGCGCTTGGCACGAGGGTCCACGTTTGTCGGGTCATTAAGGCCAAGGGAAGATGTGAAGTGAGAGAACGGTTCCATCAGGGGCCGTTGGTCCATCAGATGAATGGCAGTGGATGGAGGGGCGAGCAACTGCTCGGGGATTTCCCTAATCCTTTGCAACTCGCGCTCAAGAAGCGCCAGCTCCCTCTCCAGGGTATTGATCCTCGCGTCTTTCGTCTCCAGAATGGCGGTCAGGGCCGTCTGGGTGGCGGCCGCCGGCTGGCCTGAGCTGGCCGCCGCCGCTAGCAGGGTGGTCTGCTCCAAGTGGCTCTGGAGGGCGCGCACAGTATCGTTCGCGTTCTTCAGCTCCTGAGTGGGACGCCACTTTTCAATACTTTTTACTTTTTTAATTTCTCTGGTCATTTTTGATTGACTGAAGTCTGGATTGGGTCCACGAAGCACAGCGCCACCACAGTCAAACGTAAAATTAAATCGGTGAAACAACCTTAGAATAATTTCTGGCCTTTTAAAATTTTACCAATTTTACAAAATTCAAATTACTTTCAAATTTTGTATTTTTTTTAAATTAGCCCTGGAACCTTAATTTTGATAGTGCATCAAGGCTAACTGATTCCCGAGGGTCGAATTAGGGTTAACAGCTGAATTACTGACTCGACAATTCTACTTGACCTGCTGGAGATCAGCGAACCATTTAAATCCGTTGCATTAGTGGTTCTGAACCCAATCAAAAAGTGGCACAAGAAAGCTGGCGACCAATTAGAGAAAGGATTGTGAAGGACTCGGCTACCTCATCTAATTGAACCCTCAGTAATCGATTGACTACGACAAAAAAGAAATTCCAGTGCTACTTTGAAGCAAAAATGAAATTAATTTGTAGTTTATCATTTCTATTTTGTGTGTTCATGATTTTTTCTAACTTTGAAGAGTAAAACTAATGCCAATAATTCACTAATGGCGAGAGCACTTTGGTGTTCGAAGCCACCAATAGATGGCGTCAGCGGTTACTCTAAATTTGAATGAACTTCCACTGTGATTGGATATTCAATCCTGCTACACTGTGCACTCAGCCCTGGAAATGATTTCTTTTGATCAGTCTAGCCAATTGCCGTAGAAATGTGAAAGATTTTTTTTATTTCAAAAATTGTTTTTCACGATTCTGCGGTGATTGGCTGAACCGACTCTGGCTTTCAGTACATCTAAAGAAAACAGTTTAAGTGAAAAATGCACTGTGGCTGGATTGAGTTAGATATCGCAACGGAAGTGCCTTAAAATCGAAATTAATCATTGGAGCCATCTATTGGTGGTTTTTAACACTAAGGGCTTTCGCAAAACTGGTTAATTGGTGGGTTGGATGGAAAATATTATCTATTAAAAATTTCAGAAACCACACTTCTCAGTTCATATTTGTATTACATTTTAGTCGATTTATTTAAAAAACAATAGTTTCCACTTATTGAATTGAACTATATATTTCTATACAATAGCTGTAGTGTATTGCTTGTGTGTTCAGCATCTCGTACAATTTATTTGCATTGGCAGAGCTATTTTGACTGCGGAAAGCGCCAGCCCGCCGACCCAACGTGGCTGGAGGTGGAGGAGACAAGGGTGGATGGGTGTCAGGGGGTGGTTGCCTGCTGCTTACTCACGCGGTGGGTCAAGCTGAGTTCCTGCTCGCGTTCGCCCAACACCGCATCATATTCCCGCATTCTGGCCTCGGAGTCTAAGAGTCGGGACTCTAACTCGGCCAAAATCGCCTCACCCTCTTCAGAGTCTAGTATTTTACCACCTATGAACACAACCCCACAGCTCGACTATAAATGCTGGGCGCTACTCGAACAAAGCCTCAATCGCCATTCTACAACCACCCAGGCAGCACCCCTGCACGCTTTCGATCGACTCGGAAAAGCAGACCGGAAGGGCCGAGCGCAGCAAAAGGTGTCGGCTTCAGCACCCGCAATTTTTGCTGAGATTTTTTTGTATGTCAGAGATATATCGAGCAGGTCCCATGCAAGAAATCAAAAGTCAGGGGTTGAAGACAGTGCTGCCTGAGTCAAAAACAGAAAGATAAAAACGTGGTGCGCTATAAAAACGGGAAAAGTAGAAACCAGCAAGCAGAAACGAAAATATATATGTAAAATAGTAGTTGGTCGATATGTATATATAGTATATAATATATATAGAGTTGAGAGATAGAGTGTGTCTCCACCTGTTTTTGGGCTACCACTTGCAATTGCTGTAACATCTGTCGTTCCTCCTCTTTGCCTGCGTGATAATCAGTCACGTGTTTAATTCAACATAATTCAGTCCACTCACAGGAAAAACGGCCCGTTTGCAAAAGAGCTCGTTACTTCTCCCAATTTCAATACACATTCATGGAAAGAACGGTGGCCCAAAAATGTTCAATATATCAGACCAAATTGGCGGGGGAAAACTCAAGGGGGTACGAGAGTAATAGTGAGAAAGAGATATATATATATATAGAAAAGAGAATTCGATTAATATAATTGATCAGTCAAAAAATTGATTGTGGTGACTGGTGGTAAACTCACCGAGTCCTTTGTTCTGCAGCATCTCCAGCAGTTTTTTTATGCTCTCATCGCGCGCCTGCAGCGTTTGTTTCTGCGTGTCGATTCTGAGTTCCAGTTCCTGGAAAATCATAATGGGAGTCGTAATTTTTTTTTGTAGTGCCGAGCACACATGCACAATTCAACCGCAGACGTACGCCGCGAGTAAAAAAGCGAGTGAGTGCCTCTCCCGCCCACAAATATAGGTCACGAAACATTCATTTCGCGTGGAGATGAATCGATAGAATACTCTTGCTCTTCGTCTGCCTTTTCAATGCTGGAAAATGCTCCGGTTGAAATTTCCCCCCTGAGCACTTTATTTGCGATGGAAATATTCAAAAGCATCTGCACAACAAGCAAAGTAGGTTAATCACCTTTTCGAGGATGCTTTTATTTTTTATTATTTACGGGTTGCAACGATCAGTAGTTAAAAAATTCCAACAATACTTTACCAATTACATTAGTAATTATTATGAATAGAAATATTGCGATGGAAAATAAAGCAATTCGAAATTAATCTAGCAAAGACAAATCTTCCAAAAAATCGACAACATACAGTTGTAAGAATTTTGCATTGGTTTATTTAGACGATTTTGAGTAAGGCTTAAAATTGCATGTTTTGTGCTAACTCAATCGTCCCATGACAGTTGGAAGCTCAGTAAAATTAGCCGATCGTCTATGATTCACGGCCATAAGCTAAAATATTTTGGAGTTTTTCCAGCAATATAAAAATTTTTTCACGTTTTCATTTTGTTTTACCAAACAAAGACAACTCCATAGATAGCTTGGATAAAAAGCCATCATTGGAGAGGAAGTAAAGGATGTAATATTTAGGATCTCACCTTGATTGTTTCCCTGAGTATGTTGACTTCCCTGGTGAGATGCTCGTTCTCTGTGAACATGGCCTCCATCTGGGCCTGCATCTCGACGCTGGGGTTGTTCCTCAGCCTCATTCTCAGCTCCTCTTCCAGCTGCCGCACCAGCATGGCTTGTTTCTGTAACACCACACCGAGACACCCGCATTAGGCCTGCGGCTCCAGTTGCTTTCACGTCAAAGAAGGAATAAAAATACGAAATTGAGTGCGGGGGTGGAAATGGAGAATGTGTTTATTGGGGGCCGTGTTCGTGTTTTCGCCGTCCTCTGCTTGAGGGGCTGGCTCGAATTTCTCTCTCAAGACGGATTTGTGCGTGACTCGCTTTCCCAGCTCCGAGCAAATGTCAAGGTCCGCACCATATCGCTCTTTTAAGCTGCTTTTCCATGCACACATTTCGGCTCAATTTTATGCTTCTGCTCAATCGTTTCGGTTGGACGAAAAAAAAATTCTTTGCCTGGGTATTCATGGTAAAATCGGAAATATCTGAAAAAAGAGCGTGGGCATGCTGCTGCTGGCGAATGTTCAGTCAAGCTTTCACTAACATTGAAAGCAGTGGCCGGAAACGATTTTAGCATACACCTGCCATTTATATAAAATAACGAGCAGGATCGTGATACTGTTTGAAGCTTTTGAGGAAATAAACTTCAGGCTATTTTTTGAAAACTTTATAAACATCATACTGTCATAAGCATGCATGTCTGCATTTAAAACATTTAGAAACGATAACAATGTCGTCTTTATTTAGATTCCAAATCTAGACACCTCGGAGCGTGAGATATTTTTCCAATTAATTTTCTCGTTCGCAGCCTTTTCATTCCGAAAATTGCTCGCCCTCAGGAAAGCAAGTTACTTGAGCAGGGAATAATCCACAAGGTAATTAAGAACGGAGCGAGAATGGCTTATTAGGCTGGGAGCGCCGGCAGCGCAATTAGGTGGCGGAAATTGCACGAAATTACACGTGTGTGAGCTGGCTATATGCAAGTTTGATGATAATCCGGCCCAACATTTCCAATTGGCTGGGCTAGCGCTGCAAAAGAGTGTCCCTTTTTATCCATTCAGCACATTCAGTTAGAAAGACGAAATCAATTTTGGAGCGAGTGCCAGAATATAATCTTTGCTGAAATTTTGGCAAACAGCCAACAACTCCATTGACAGGAAAGCAACAAACTGATTGTATTCATTGTTCCCGTCAAATTAGAATTGTCTGGGTAGCCAAATTAAAAAGGACAATGAGTGTCCGCCACAATTTTTTTAAAAGGATTGATACTGCATAGCCCTGGGAAATTGTTGCCGTCAATGCGTATAAACTAAATCCTTTAAAATTCATTTGAAACCTAAATTTACATAGGTTGCGGTGCAATTTTTTTAAGAAAAGTGAATGCAAAGGTTTAGCATGCTTTTCAAATGCTGACGACTATGGCTCCTTACATGAAATCGTATTTTATTTCGCAACAAAGAGTTTCCAAAAATTGTTTCATACACCGTTGGATGGATATCAACAATAGGACTCAAAATCTACAAAGAAAACATGTATGTTTAAGCGCAGTAAATTTATGAAAAAATGTACAAAATTTGAATTTCAACTGTAGAAAAAGGTCCCCTTTTAACTATCGCACAATGTGTAGAGTAAATTTTTAAGCCAAACTCCATATTGTATCCTACAATGCTATTAATTTTAAATTTTCACCCTCTAAAAATTAATTTTATTTTTCTTTGTTAACTGTTCTCTATCAGTCCAGTCATAATAAATTAACAGTCAATCCGTCACGCCAGGCCTTGTCTTTGCGGTTTGGTTTTTATCTCTCTAGCTGGAAGGTCAGAGAAAGGAATCGGTTTTTTGCCCGTCCTTCACCCAGTCTGTCACTCAGTCAGCTGCTGGGGGCGAAAAAAAGATCCCAACAAGATTGCTTTGAACAATCTGGCTGTTTGCTGATAGAACATACACCGCGCGGGCCAACAGTATATCCTCTTGACTGACATAATAAATCGTGGCAGCTCCAATCAATTATCGCGGCTCTCTTTTGATTGAAACACACGTTAGTTAAAATTTTAAACGTGTTGTTAGTTTTCTACTACAGCAGCGACTAAACCGAATGTAAGTCGTAAACCTTCAACCTTTAATCCTGCCCCTGCTTTAGTTCGATATCGTAGTGGCTTAGGGAAATTAAAAAAGATTATCACGCACGCTGGTGAACGGGATTTTGCCGCATTTTACTGTCACTACGATGGCCAAGAATTTTTCATGCACGCACCTCTATCGCTGCACCCGAGATTAAAATCTGCTCTGACACGCAAATGGCAGCTAAGCTTTATTTATTCCGATGCTTCCGACTGCTCAAAGTTCGTATGGAAAATTATTGAAGTGAGCAGCACTCAACTTTAATCTTTTAATGGCAGCGCATTAAGTGCCTAGGCTTTCCATTTGCACGATTATTTGCTGCTGTTAAAGTGCAGATAATTTGTATGGAAACTACGTTTAAGTAATATTTTTAACGTCTGAGCATGAGCAAGCCTTTGTTTGGTCACTTCGTCGATTTGAAAAAAAATCGGAATTTGCCGATTATTTAAACAAAATTGACAGCATTAATGCTGTTATTTGTTTGGGAAATTTAACAAAGCAACTGTTTTATCTGTTTCATTAGATTATTCTCCTGCGCTCTCATAACTTGTTATCGAATTATTTTAAAAATCAGAAGAACTATTATTTTGCAAAGTGGGACTTTTCAGCGGCAAGACTAAATCGAATGAAGGATGTAAAGTGTAACAATAATAAATTATAATTATTTTTATCTTAAGCCAGAAATTTAAAAATGGTAACGAGTAAGGTTTTGAATAGGTCAATATTTTCCGCATTCGTGTTTTTCCAAAATTACAAAAAAGTTTTTTGTGCGCACACTCTTGGCATTTTAAAATTTACTTCTCGATCTCTACATTTCAAATTTCTAAATTCAAGCGGAAAATCGTAGCCTCGAAAATCATATTAGCTCAAAAGAAAGGAGTTGTTAAAACACCTGCAGAGCGTTTCACGACTGTCGGAAACACTCTCTTTCTCCGAGCTAAATTGTCGGTGACAAAAGCATCCCGTGCCAATCATAATTCGGTGTCGCGGGTTATCCTCGCGTACGGGATTTGGCGAAGCCCGCCAAGCGAGGGGCGCGAGAGCTCCAGTGACCCAATTTCCCGGACGGCGTCCCCGGAGGAGGGGGTAATCGAGCGCCACCCCTGCTGGGTTCTTGTTCACGGAGTCGGTTTCGGCAGCCGACTGGATGGGTTAGGTCGACAAGTTGGGCAATTTCAAGCGGCCGACTTTGCAGAGATGGAGACGCCGCGAGAGCAGAGGGAGAAAGCAAACGCGCGCGCGACTCGGCCTCGGAGTGAGTGAGAGAGAGGGCCATTGATTCCAAGCGCGATCAATACGCGCATACGTCGACGCCGGTGGTGGTAGCGGCGGCGGTGCTCGCCGCCGAGCCCTCTGTTGATGCGGCATTGCCTGCTCTCCATGCCGGAGAGACGACGAAAGCCCGCGCCTACTATATAAAAGACCCGCGAGGATCATCGTTTCCACGCTAGTTTTTCACATTATTTATACACACATGCACCTCTTTTGCGGACATGAAAGTCTTACATTTTATTTTGCTTTCTGCACCTGGCACGCACGGCCATATATCATGCAAAAAAATTTAAAGGGCTATTAATTTTGTTTGTACTTCTCAATTGATAGAAGGATAGATAGAAATTAAATTATTTTGAATTTTTGACTTCAGTTAATAAGCATTTAATAAAATTGTTAATTTGAATATTATCCGCTGCAATGAGCAATACTTAATTAGGACCAAGAAACAGTTTAATTTCAGAATTTGCTGAAATTTATTGAAAATGTCAGTGATATTTCGCTTAATGTCTACATTCCTCTCGTCGCGATATATCCAAGGGTGTGAATGATGTGTAAATTTCCTTCTGACAAAATGAATCATGATTTTCAATGGGGAGAAAGAGTGCTCGTTGCTTGATTCGTATGCAACCATTTTCTCATAAATTTGAACGGCAAACTAGGGAATTTTTCAGAGTATAAAAGTAAAAGTTACTTTCAGGATATCGCAGACAATTTCAGCTTGGTGCATGTATTTTTCTCAACCTGTGTTACCCTCACACAATAGTGGTTTTAATATAGAATTGGGATCTACAGTTCAATTTAATCTGGACACGTGCATGTCGTCCAGTTTAATTTACACCCGACAAAAGCGGTCGCAGGCTAGGGCTTATAAATGGCGTTTGTGTGCGAGTGCGTTTAAATAAATTAGAGAGAGAGAGAGAGAGAGAGAGAGAGAGAGAGAGAGAGAGAGTAACTTTTCCCTTTCAAAACTACTACACAAACAGCGGCAGCAGCGAAAAGCCGTTCTCATTCACAGAGACTATACACTCGGCTGTTTACCCCCGCACCATCAATGGGCCGCCGCCATCTTTCTCGCATAATCTTGCAGTTCACGTGCGATCGAAACGCCCTGATTCATATTTTTTACTCTTACAAAAATTATAAAATCAGGATTGAAAATATCATTTGCAATTTATTTTTTGTTTTCAAGATAAGATATGACGTCAACAGTTCTGCGACATCGAAAATTTTTGCGTCTTCTGCGTTTTTTTAAACTGCTTTGTACTGTATCATTGATGATTTTATTGTTAGGATACTGCCGTTTTTCAAATGCATTAAATTGATTAAATTAAACATACCAGATTTATAACTTTAAATACAAGTAAGCTATGGAGTGCAAAATAAATTTGTTCAATATAAGCTAAACCGTTTGAAGATATGTGTTAAGTTCTAAATAGCTGTGATTTCATTGGATTTTTAAAGAATCGATCGTTCTTTTTTGTGCTATATAAAGTCGTGTTACATCCAACGAGCAAGGCAAATAAGCAAGCATAAATCAGCGTTTCGGACCAATTTGAAAGTAAAATCAGAGCGTCTGAATGCTTTAAAACTAGCTTGTCGCGCATTAATTCGTGCCAGAGGCGCAATGAATTTAGTGCGCGGACACTAGAGCGCGGTCATGAATAATTTAATTAACACGCACGTGTGTGCCAAGAGGGATGCTTCAGCAGGCACTGAAACCTTGCTAAGCGCACGCTTTTCCACATTCAAAAGCGGAAGATAATCGATTGGATACAGACATGTTGTTGAATGAGTTAAAAAGATCAAATGATTTTTGTTAAAGAGATACGAGTAAGACAACTTTTCACCTTTCTAAGCTAGTTTTTGACGGTATCAAGTTAAAAATTTAATTTAATTATAAAACTCATATAAAACTGAATATCGTGACCATCGTGTCGGTGAATCAATTAAACCTGCTCGCTGTGCAGTACTTTCTTGACTCGGGAGTGCAAAAAATAGCGTGACATCCACGATATTTTACTAGTTTTGACAGATAACTATAATCTATATCTGTCACGAGATAAAAATTAAATTATTTTACCAATGATACTATTCATAAAACCAACAACATTCCGCCGGCTTTCCTCCTGTTATGTGTTTTTTACAGAATAAATTTATTTCGTCCAGTAAGCAAAGTGCGTGACTGATCTGTGAATAATCAAATGCTTCGCGTTGCGGATGAACGCCACAATGCAAATGAGGGAAGACTCCTGACTCGGAATCGTGTCAAACAATTTGAACAAAAGAGTGTGCTGGGAACAACTTCACTTTAGTCAAAATGAGTGGAAAGCAAACAGTCAGTTCCATCATTTTGTATGTATTTTTGTAATGTTTATGCAACAAAAATGACTCTTATTTTATCTGGTTGTAACTTTATATTTTCGGTACTGTGCCAACAGCCGAATTCACTGATAACTCAAAAGTTTGCCGGCGCCGAATCCCGAAAGTAAGGCGTCCGCACAATATGCATGCATATTGCCGTACGCTCAATTGTGTAAACACAAAGATCCAACCGTCGCCATATTTGTCAAAAGTTGGAGCTGCATTTTTGGCAGATTTCCTAGAACACAGAATTTAAAAATGCATGCTTATAAGTCTTATCACTCCTGTGCAACCTTGAACTCTGTATGCCAATTCTGTGATAAACCAGTTAATTTATATATACGTTGTCTTATGTGCACATTTTGTGTCAAATAAATACTTCGTTCATAAATATTAGTGCCGATAGAATGTTGAAAATGAGATGTTCCCAGTCCCCTCCATAATGTAACCCGATAGAAACTTCCAAAAATCTTATAAGCAATAAATTGCAGTACAAAAACACGTTTCAGTTTAACGATGACATCATTGACAATAACATTTTTACGATCTTACTGGTTAAAATTCTTGTCTCTTTTCTCTTTGATGGGCGAGTTCTGATTTCCCGACGGTGAAGTGATTATGCAGTCAGGTGAGACAGGTGTGTCCGGCGCGTTGCCTACCCTCTCCTGAGCAGCCACGTGCGAAAAGTGCTCAGGATGAAATATCGCTGTGAAGGCCTCAGCGTCACCAGGCTCGTGAAATATGATTTTACTGCATCCGAACAATAAAAGTTGGGCACCGGGGACATCATCGATTGATTTCTAGCAGGTCCCAAAATTTACTGCCCATAAACTCGTCGAGTGCGCACAATACATGGAAAAACAAGGTTCTCTTCTTTTCAATGTCAAGGTAAATTACGATATACGATGTCGCTGCTATATTGGTCCAGGCAAACATTTACCAAAGCCTGATTTGGGCAAAACGCCTCGTGCGTGTGCCGCGGCGCCGGCCGTACTTTGCTCGCGTCACGAGAGTGAAGTAATAAATTGATTACTCTTGTCGGTAAGGATAATATGTCAAAGGTCCTTCAAGGCTCAAGCCTTCCCTCTATTGAATATGCAGCGCTAAATATCCTTCCTGATGAAATAAAACTTCAATAAGGAGACCAAGGAGATAGTGCACGCCGTTTGATTACCATGAAAAATGTTAAGCTGTTTTTTTAAATTTAAGTGGCGGCAACATGAAAAAATTAACCTTTTCCAAATTTCCAAAGAAAAAAATAAAGTAATACATTTTGCAGAACAATCCACTAAATAAATCAAGGTCATTCGTTGCGTTAATATACTCTCTAGTGATTCTTGTGGATTTATTTCACAGTTTTTTAACGTTTCGTGTTTTGGCAGTTAAATATGTAGATTTCTCGTTACACTCTTCGGCCTGATCAACCCCAACTAGCAGCTCCAAAGCGGACCGACCGCGATCAAAGAAGAACCGTTTCATGCATAAAATTGGTTAGAAAAATTTAATGCCTGAAACATTTAATTGCAACTAGTACACCGCAAGTACAAAACTCGAATCGAGATACTACAGGATCTCGGCTGAATTCACTGTCAACAAAGTGGCTGACTGGCTGGCGCGACCTGGCCGAAAAGTGTTTGAACAAAGAAAGAAGAAGCACCACTTGGGGGGTAAAAAGCGGCCGAGAGATCAGCGTGGCACGCGCCACCGACGGCGGGCCTTATTAATTTGCATAAAAAGCATCCAACAGGCGAAGTTTTTCCTAATATAATCCTGCGCGCCGCCTTGTCTAACTATTGGTGCACGACGTTTGCTGCAGCCATTTGCCTTTAATGAAGTCTGGGTCTGTCTAATGTTGCTCTTTTTTCACACACTGTATATTTCGCCTCCTTCACGTGACGAGACTCAAGGAAATGGTAAATTGACGATGCCTACGCACCACCAGAGAGGAATCTACGCTCATTTATCATCGCTTTCGAGTTTCGAGCTGCACTCCCTATCGATTCGCATTTTATCTCATCCTGCCTCTCCAAGCACGTCGTCTTATTTACTTCCTCTAGATAATTTCCATGTTTCGCACTTGTTAGCTGGTCCTGATAATTTTAATTTAGATCCTAAAAAAAGATTTATTCGCATTTGGAGAATTTCCACCCACACAGTGGAAAAGGAACACTATTACTGATTGCGAGCGGCAGTGGGCAATGGCTGGAGCTCATGATCAAATTTTTATATTTGAAACGATGCTAGCCGGCTTCTATCCAGCGCTTGTGCTCACTTTGTCCTCCTTGGATAAATTTTAGAGACAGATTAAAAAAATCTTGTTTCCCGCAAGCTGGAATTCCAGTGGTTGGATGAAAATAAACTGAAAGAGCAGCAGTCGAACGAGTTTTTACAGCTCACACCGGCATGCTTGAGCATGACTTGGAGGGTTTTGCTTTTCAATATCCCCGTCTCGGGTCATCCAGAGCTATGAATGGATATAATCCTCCGGCGGGGGTTGCCGCGGGGGATTAGCACGGCGAAAACATATACCGACTTGACGCTGATCAAATATTTATTTCCATTTTTCATGCCCAGACCGAACGGAACCCGCAAAAAGCCAAATAAGCTCTCGCAAGAGGAAGTGCTCGCCGATTCAGCCGACGCTAAAATTAACCATCAGAATGCTAAAAGCAGAGTCGATTGATTTTCTGATTTTCTCGTGGGAAAACGTTGAGAATAATTTGTGAGTCAGGGTTTTGAAGAAAGATTCTATTTATTATTACCTCATTTACACTGTGACGAAAGGGAAAATAGTCAGCCGACTTAGTTGAGGTTGAAAATTATCGTACATATGGGAAAGACGAGTATCTTCGGCCCGATCGGGGGTTCACGCACCACAATTGAGGGCGGCACAGTACGGAGGGCAAAATCGAGCGAACGTCCTTGAAAGCAAGCGCGCGTGGGGTCTACCATAATGCACTCGGGGTGTTCTGGCTGCACCAAAAGCAGAAGAAAGGGGCCGACCCAGTCAGTGATGCTGCTGCTGATGACGTTGGAGGCCGCGAAAGAGAGAGAGCGAGGGCCTGCTGCCTTGCGCTAAAGTGGGATCGATAGTGGCCCCGCGCTGCCGTTCTCTCTCACTCGCTCGCTCGCTCGGCGCCGCTCACTCACTCGCACACCACCCACGCCTATTTATTATTGTGCCGAAAGAGTGTGTGTTTGCCTGCCGGGGATGTGAAAAATAGTCTCTCCTTTTGTGCGCAAAGCTTTCTTCAAACTCGGCAAATACCATGATTTATTTGTGCGCTCCGCATTGTCAAATAATCTATTCGATTGGTATCGATGTGCAAAAATATTCGATTTTTGCTCACTTTAGTCGATTATAACATATTTTCAGCACAAACTAATATGTCTTGAGAAGATCGGATTTTAAATGCTCAACATTTCATATTTTCCCAACTATACCATCAGAGAAATCGCCGCTTGTTTCTTTTCCACATAAATAATTAATTTCCACCAGTTAACCGTTGGAAAAGTGACCAATTTTTTTAAATTTTCTAAATCGAGACCACGTCCAGTGGATTATCTGCGAGCAGCAACCACTGGAAGAGGGTGTAATTCGCGGTAATTTCAAATTGAGGGTGTATGGTTGTGAATGGTTGCACTGAAAAATTAATAAAAGAAGGCGTGGCACATTTTTCAGGAAGATCGTCAAATTTGACTTTGTTTTTAGATAATTTTTATATCAACTCTCCTACTTTCTATCAGGCACGAAATATTATAAATATTGTAGCAATCGAAACAAGTAAAGACTATCAATTTAATATCTTTTCATATATTCCTCCGCTCTGCAGAAAAAAGAACAAATCAATCGTCTGGGGAATGGAAATTCGTGTCGTGCATTGGACTTTTTTCTGAATAAGTTAATCAAGTATTTTTTCACATCCCTGGGGCAATGCTCCTCTGACTTTTGCTGCTGAGTTTAGGGATGTTGCCCGTGGAAATGGCTTATTCTTCTCAGGCGCGGCTTGGTCCTTGATGTAATTATCTACACGCTCATGCTGCTTCTCGACGGTCAAATGTTTCTTTTTTGTGACCGATCGATCCGACCAATTTTGACCAAGTCAGCGGAAAAAGATGGCTGGAGGAAAGGGAAAACTACCGTCGCCGACGTTCGCTCGTTGCGCAAATCAATAATAATATGGTATTTATACAGTGCGTGCTTCCCTTTAATATATCTATATAAGACATGCACTTATTTATTTCTCAAAGCAAAGTCACAGAGCAAAGACGAATAGATTAAAACACGGGCAAATTTTAAATCATGAAAAAAGCATTCCAAAGCAGCCGAAGCAGTTTTTTAAAATGTTCTAAATAGATCCTGATTTTTTGTCCCCTCTGCAATGATTGACCATAACTGGCGTCGACCTTTTTCAGTAACATACGACACGCCTGCCATGGTTCCATTTTTTATTTGTAAAAACAAAATAAGTTCGATGAATGACTGCATTTTTATCAACTATTTGTTTGCATTTTGCATTTTACCAATTTTTGAACTGTTAAAAATACTGTAACTTTATTTGGAGCCGTGGCCAACATGAAATTTTGAACATCTCTGTTTTTAATTTTATTGTGATTTGTCCTGAGCGCAGTTTCGTGTTTAATAAATTATTCATTCCTTTGAATTATCAAAGATTTACGTTCATGTGTGTTTCGTTCCAATTTGGGTATTTCCTCGTTGCTCTAGAGTCACAATTTGTTGCCCTACCCTCCGTCTGTCTGTTTATACACTCGATGAAGCAGTGAAAATGAGAAAGCCCTCTCCTGATGCGTGTTTCTGCTCCTATTAAACCAAATTGAATGTTCCTCCCTGGGCGTCACTCGAGGCACAAGTTTTCTACATTTAAACAAATGGCACTCCACTTTCTCCCACGCGCCCGAGTTTATCTTAGAGATTTTTTCAGCTTTAGCATGGTTGTTTGCCTGGAAAGATAAAGAGCGTGGAAGACAACACGGCGCGCAAAGTCAATTTCAAGCGTGTCAGAGGTTCCGAGCGAAATTTGCACACGTGACACAATGAGCAATTTAATTTGATCTTGTTGCTGATTTTTTGTTGAATACGGAGCACTAAGCTGCTTGGCTAAACATGCTGCTGACACTTGCCGGCTCGCTGGCGAAGATAAATGGCGGAAAGGGGTTTTAATAAACGTCTCCTAACCAGCAGAAAAACAATTTAAAATTCAGGAGACATTAACTTATTACATGGAGGTATAATATAATATAAACTAACTTGATTGATGCGCATTACGGTATAAACATGACGTTTTCCTCCAGGTATGATGAATTGTGATTACAAGTTTCTTAATGGTTTTTTTTGCCACACAATCGATTTAAACTTGATTCTAATTTGATTCAATTTATTAAATAGATTGCAACCGAGCAAGGGAAAAAGCCCAGAGATATGTTTGCCCCCTATTGCGCAGGGAAGAGGAAATGCATACAACGACAGCATCAGTGCCTTTTAAACTGATTACAAAATTCCGCTCAGGCAAACGAGCTCAGGAAGCAGATTTCCACTGCGTTTTCCAATGAAACGGGGGATCAAGGAGGAATGCTGCGGTACCGGGGTGAAAATTGCAGCTTCGAACCTATATCGGAGAGCAGCGAAAAAGGGAGCATTTTGCTAGTGCGGCGCGCCAGTCCGTCGGCAGAATAACCGAGCTCAAATTGCTCTTTGAAGTTTTGCTTCAACTAGTGTGGCAAAAAAGAAGAGCCGGCGCGCGCAGAATAAGAACAAGGAGAAGAAATAGAGAGAGGATCAACACCATAATGACATTGGCACAGAACGAGGCAAAAACTGAATTGGGGGCTGTGCGTAAAATAGTTATTTTCTTAAAAATGTTTTTTATCCAAAATTGATCCCAGGAAATAACTATTTCTTGAAATGATGAAACGAAATATTGCTCTAATTTTATTTTATTGTGGGCGAATTTTGCGTTTGGGATAGTGGGTTCTTTACTTCTGCTAAGGATGTGATAAAATGATCGATTTTTGCTTAAAATGGTCGATTTATTTAACCGGTGTGGCTAAGCGGAAAACAAGCTTACTGCTTTTGTGGATATAATTGAAAAAAATTTAATTTTCAAAATGCTATATAACTCACGATTTATGCTCATTTAGTGGCCTGAATATCATAGCGGCCACCGAAAAAATAATCGATCATTGGTTTACATAGATATTTAACAATCTAGCCATTTGGCTTTGTGTAATTGAGCGAATTTAGTTAAATAACATGTAAAGAGAACACGCAGTGAAATGTTTCAAGTGATTTTTCAAAAAATGGAAATCGTTTTGCCCCGGTGGATTTGGATTATTAAATTTAAATCTAGTCAGTATAGCTGCAGGCAGCGGGCGCAGATCTAGATCCATTATCACATTTAGCGAGACGAGCGGCGTGTCACATTTTGCCCGCGGCCGTGAGTTGATGATGCAGCCGACGGCGGCGACCTCCTTTTTGCAGCTCGTGCTCTCCTCCATCAGGTGCATTTCAGCGGAAAATGAAAGAACGCTCGCCGCATGGAGGCTTTATTGCCACTTTTTACGGCGAAATGACGCTCTTCATTTCAATAGTCGTTTTGTGCCATAAACAGGAGAAAAATTGCACTTTTCTCTTCTCTCTAGTGTGCAGGAAAATAAATTTCCAACATTCCCAACCGACCGACTGATGGAATATATTAGCTTTCCATACATGCTGAATAATTTATTTTTACGCTAGAGCGTTTTTTGTACACTCCCTCTGAAAACAAATATGTTAAAAATAAATCTGCGATTTAAAAAATTTTCGACACCTAAACTTGATATTGGCACCCGCGCACAATCGCATTATCCGGATATATGAGGCCGCGTGCAAAGCGCTGTTTGTCGAAAGGCTCGCTTGAATTTTTAACAAGTTTCCAATTGCCTGGTTGCGCAACCAGCCCTCCAGGGTTTTTTATTTCGCAGCGGCCGCTTTAAAAAATCAACAGATCCTCTATTCTCGCTACAAAAAAAACTTGGTTCTTTTCGCTTCGAACGTAAAGTTGCCGTACTATCCTCTCAAGAACACCGAGTGGCATAACATTTAATGGGTCAAGTGAATCTTAACCGAGCAGCCGACGAGGCGTAACACAAACGGACGGGCTTCAACATACATGTTGAGGAAAGAAGTAAAATGAACCCACCCTCAACGAACTCTACACGGACGGTCGGTGCTCGAAAGAGCCGAGAGAATAATTACGAATTTGCCCAGACAGAGTTGATCTGAACGGACCCGGTAAGGAAAATAATTTGGACATCCCAATGAATATCCAAAATAAGACTTTGGCTTTTTCCTATGTCCTGGTCTCAAAATTGTATTTTACTTGATTTGGATAGGTCCACTTGATTAAATAAACCCCCTTTTCATTAAATAGTGCGTCGCGTAGGGAATAAATTTCAAAACTATTTAAATTAAAAATGGCTTTCTCCGAGAAAAAACAATTAATGTTGGACTAAACCGCAATATTTCGCTGCAAAACAAAAAGAATGTTGTCGACAGCAGCGTTTGCCCTCAAATTAGCGACATGAAAAATCCACCGACGCGCGCGTTTTCACAGAGAAGCCCTCGAGCAAAATTCCAGCGGAAATGTTGCAGACTCAGGTCCGTCGGCAGAGGCAGTCGAGACAGAAATTCCAAATTGAAAAGCAGTGGCGAGGCGAGGCGAGCCAGAGGTTTTTGTTTTTGCCATTCAAGACCTGACCGCAGGCTCTCCTTTCCCCGAACCAAACTTACATCTGTCCTCGACTCGAATAATAATTGCGCTCCACGCTTTTGTCAAAGGGCTGTGTAAAAACGGATAGATTCAACTTGAAAAGAGGCGGTAGAACATTATCTTTGAACAAATATATGTTATATTGTTGACAAAATAATTTATGTTTGGTGACTTCTAAAAAATAACGTTTTTCTAGGGGTTTCTAGGGGATATTGATTACTTGTCGTTTCAAGTGAAAAAATTTGGCGTAATAAGTATAAAATTTTGAACTTTTTTTTCACCGATTACTATCCAAAAAATTGATTTTTAAACAAATCAGTTTTTCAGCAGGTAAAAAATAAAAAATAATGTTTTGAGCAAAAATCGAACAGCTTTGCACATCTTATTTAATATAATGATCTGCTCTATAAATAAAACATTTTGAAAGTTATAAAATGATATTCTGTAAGGCCGCTGGAATAAGCAGGGCCAAAGGGAAATAATTTATCTCGAACAAAGCCGTAACATGCAAACTAACTGTCTGGTGACGATAAAGTTTGATGTCTTGTCAGTCTCGACTGTAATGGCTACGTTTCTAGGGGAATCAACTTTATTTTCTTTTACCGGCTGTATTAGACACGAGACTCGTTTTTAAGCTCCGTCTTATTCCCTACCCTAACATCCAGCAACGAAAGCTGATTTGTGGCTGGTGGCTGACGTCCTAGCGAAAAAATCAGTAATTTAGCTTTTTCAACCCTTTTAACTCACTTTGCGGCTGAGTAGCCGTCAGAATGACACAGTGTCTCAGCGGCTGTGGGAAAAAATCAATGCTCGCGATACGCACACCCAAGGCTAGAAGGCAGCAGTCCGCGTGCGTCGGCCGCGCGGCGCCGGCAAACCCGAGATTCGCCCGCATTGTGTGCCACTTGGCAGGCTCGAATTTGATTGCAAATCGATAGCGATTATCATGGGCCGCGACGCTGAATTAACCCGGCGAGTGCCGCTCTCCACACCCAAAACGCGCTTGCTATTTTCCACGATAATCAGCCTGTCTATTTTTAGATTTATTCATCTTTCTGCCAGCCGTGAATGCTGCTGCTGCTGCGTTCACAGTTTGTGGAGTGTGGCATTCCGACAGGGGCACGCATGCGCTAATTTATTTTATTACACACGCCAACGTTTGTGCCCGTCATCACGGCACTATCTGCTCTCGTTCGCATGTATGATTTGGTTCCTGCAGAGCTTAAACGTCTGATATTCTGTCGGCTTGGAAAAAACGGATCAATAAGGTGCCCTAGCACAACTGCCGAATCTGAAAAAAGCAGCAAAGTCAGTTTTCTGTTATTCTTTCATCAGTTTAAAATCACCCCCTAATTTTTAACACCCTATTTAACTAAAAAACCGTAAGGGTGGGTACTCTCATTGATAAATTCAGGTCGAACTGTGTGGAATTGGTGCATTGCTTATGAGCTCCATATTTTGGGAGAGAAATAAATATTTTTTCATATTTTGGTGCAATTTTCTCGAAAAGCAAGGAAAATCCGTTTTGTAAATCTGTTTAATTTTCAGGTTGGCCATGAGGGTCTACTGCTAGGGTAAAACCTCCACCAAATTTCATGAAAATATGATGCCCTTGCCAACGCCGGACCCACAGTCTGGAACCTGACTTATTATTTAAGTTTATTTAAGCAGTTCCCTGTTTTAGGTAATTTATAGAATTTATTTTCCAGCCTCGGTTGGGTACCGTGTCCTTTGAGTCACTCTGGTCGAGTAGTTCACGTGACTGAGGAAGTGATCGAAATTATACGAGGACCTTTATCGCCGGGCAAAGGGGAGCTTCGCGTCTCGAGCGTCGGCGGTCAAGTAATTGCTCGTGCTAATGCGGTCCTAGCCCGTCTCCAGCAGCGGAAATGAAACCTGCGAGCGAGGGTCGAAATCGGCAAACACGGCATCAGAAGTTTAACAAGAGAGGCTAGGCGGGCAATGCGAAAAGCCCTGGACGAGCTAATTTTCCGTTTGCACAGTTTATTCATCACATAAGCGATGATATTCATCTCCATAAGCGCGAGGAAATTTTTATTGAAAGTCTAGTGCATTGTACACCTCTTACCAACACCAACAACATGTGAAATTCGAAACACAAAATGCGATCATCCAGAACATGAAAAAATGGAAGGACCCCATTATATCAATCCTCTTTAAAAGTGTGCGTCGATGCCTGCATTATTTTCCAATCGATTATTTTTCAGACACACTAATAAATTTTCCAAATGCCAAGCCGTACAGGAATTTCTTCAAATGATTCGTTTTTAAAGGCCACACAGTGTGGTGTGTA